>NC_041396.2:121032039-121332039 GCF_900747795.2 Erpetoichthys calabaricus
CTACATACATATATATATATCTAGACATACATACATACATAGATTGACACATATATATATATACATATCTACATATATATATATATGTAATTGTGTTGTCATTGTTATGAGTGTTGCTGTCATATATATATATATATATATATATATATATATATATAGCAAAATACCCGCGCTTCGCAGCGGAGAAGTAGTGTGTTAAAGAGGTTATGTAACCATATATATACATAAACATATATACATATATATACATATCTACATATACACATCCACATATACATATATATATATACATATACAAAATTTACATATCTACATATATATATATATAGATATAAATATAGACATACATATATACATACATACATTCACATATTATATATATATATATATATATATATATATATATATACTGTATATATACTGTATATATACATATCTACTTATTGGCTCCTGTATTTAGGATATAGCGGGTTGGATAATGGATGGATGGACATCTGTATGCATAGCCCTATTTGGCCGTTTTCGTTTTTTTTCTTTCTTCAGTAATATTTCAGTAAACCCGGAGCTTGTCAGTTCAAATCCTGGTACTGACACCACTGTGTGACCCTGAGGAAGTCACTTCACCTGCCTTTGCTGCAAAAAACAAAAGTAATGTAACAAATTGTACCTCAGATGTTGTAAGTTGCTGGAATAAAGGCATAAGTAAAATAGATAAATATGTATTATACACATAGGAACTATTGATTTATTTTCAGTTAAGTCATCTGCAGCAAACTTTTATAAATGAGGGTTTCTCATTTTTAGATAGTGCAAACTGTTTCTTCTTCATTGATGTTTTCTCTTGGAGAGGTTTTTTCATTTCATTGAAAATTAAAGCAGCAGCTGCCAAAATATGTAGCTTTCTTATTAATTTTTCAACATTGTGTAAAATAAATTTATAAAGTAACATAAAAGGTTTAAATACTGGTTATCCTTTTACACTAAAATATTACTAAAGAGATAGAAAAAAAGTAAAATGGATATGTTCTTTTTCTTTAAGGAGATTAAATATTACTGAAGAAAGAAAAAAAAAAAATAAAACAACCAAATGGGGAGTGCGTTACAGTAATCTAGCCGACTGAAAACAAACGCATGAACTAATTTCTCTGCATCTTTCGATGATATAAGAGGTCTAACTTTTGCTATGTTTCTTAGGTGAAAAAATGCTGTCCTAGTGATCTGATTAATATGCGATTTAAAATTCAGATTACAATCAACGGTTACCCCTAAGCTTTTTACCTCCGATTTGACTTTTAATCCTAATGCATCCAGTTTATTTCTAATAGCCTCATTGTAGATAAACCTCTAACGCTAACAGAATTACTAGACACTATAAAGTCACTACAAAGCGGGAAATCATCAGGCCCTGATGGTTACCCCGTAGAGTTTTATAAGAAATTCTCCACTCAGCTAGCTCCACTCTTATTGGTAACATTTACAGAAGCTAAAGACCACCAAATACTACCTCAAACATTTTGACAAGCATTAATCACCGTCTTTCCTAAACAAAATAAGGACTTGTTACAATGTGCATCATATAGACCAATTTCACTCCTGAATAATGATGTTAAGATACTCTCAAAAATCCTAGCTAGAAGGATGGAGAAAGTGCTGCCCTCGGTAATATCACAGGATCAAACTGGATTTATTAAAGGCCGACATCTATCTTCAAATCTCCGACGCTTGTTTAATGTTATATATTCACCAGCAAAATCAAACACCCCAGAGATATTACTATCATTAGACGCAGAAAAGGCATTTGACATGATCGAATGGAATTACCTTTTCACTGCATTGGAGAAATTTGGGTTTGGCCCGAATATTTGTGCTTGGATTAAACTACTGTATACCAGTCCAGAAGCTTCAGTTTGTATTAATAAAATTTGCTCAGACTACTTTAAACTAGAACGTGGTACCAGACAAAGATGTCCCTTGTCGCCACTGTTGTTTGCAATCGCTATTGAACCACTGGCGGTTCACTGCCGAAATTCTCATCAGATAAAGGGGATTGTCAGAGAAGGACTGGAACAGAAAATTTCTCTATATGCAGATGATATGGTCTTATATATATCGGACCCAGAAAACACTGTCCCTGCTGTTTTAACAGCACTAACAGAATTTCAAAAGATATCTGGTCTTAGAATTAATCTGAATAAAAGTATACTCTTTCCAGTGAACTCACAAGCATATAATATTAAATTAGACACCCTACCTTTTACCATAGCAGATCAGTTTAAATACCTAGGGGTAAATATCACAAGTAAACATAAAGCTCTTTATCAACAAAATTTTGGCGTCTGTATGGAAAAAATTAAGCAAGACTTGCATAGATGGTCAACCCTTCATCTCACTCTAGCCGGAAGAATTAACATTGTTAAGATGAATATCCTTCCTAAACTTCTCTTTTTATTTCAAAACATTTCAATATATATCAATAAATCGTTTTTTAAACAGTTAGATTCAATAATAACCTCATTCATTTGGAACTCAAAACACCCACGTATCCGAAGAGCGACCCTACAAAGACCTCAGGCAGAAGGTGGCATGGCTTTACCTAATTTTCAGTTTTATTACTGGGCAGCAAACATACAAGCCATAAAAACCTGGACACAAATAAATGCACATACACAGGCTTGGTCTGCAATAGAAGTAAAATCCTGTAGTACTTCTTTATATTCCCTGCTCTGCTCTACAATATATGAAAGTTATCGCAAATATACTAATAACCCAATTGTGCTTTACTCACTCAGAATATGGAATCAAATTAGGAAGCATTTTAAGATGGAAAATCTTTTATCAGTGGCACCTCTGCAAGGGAACCACCTCTTTCAACCTTCGCAAGTATATCCAGTTTTTAATACCTGGAAAACTTTTGGGATTAAAATGCTCAGAGATCTTTATATAGACAACATATTTACATCTTTTGAACAATTACGTTCAAAATTTAACCTCCCAGCTACACATTTCTTTTACTATCTTCAAATTAGAAATTTTGTTAAACAGAAATTGCCCGATTTCCCCCACCTTGCACCCTCCACAATGCTGGAAAAAATACTGCTCAATTCCGAGGAAACAAACACTATTTCCGCAATATATAAAATCTTATTAGAGTCCCTACCTTTCAAAGATCCAAGAGGACATTGGGAAGAAGATCTCTCAATCAATATATCAGAAAAGGAGTGGAAGGTAGCAAAGCAGAGAATTCACTCGAGTTCTATATGCGCAAAGCATAGAATTATTCAACTAAAAATTATATATCGTGCCCATCTGTCTCGCTTAAAACTGTCCAAAATGTTTCCAGGCCAGGATCCGACCTGCGAGCGCTGCAACCAAGCTCCTGCCTCACTGGGTCACATGTTCTGGGCCTGCACCAAACTAACATCATTTTGGACAAAAATTTTTAAGTGCCTCTCAGACAGCCTTAGTATCACAATCCCTCCTAACCCACTAACAGCTGTGTTTGGTGTCCTTCCAGATGGACTTGAATTGGAGAAGGACAAGCAAACGGTAATTGCATTCACTACACTCTTGGCACGCAGACTTATTTTGTTAAATTGGAAGAATCCTAATTCTCCTCTTATAAGTCAGTGGGAAACCGATGTTTTATATTATTTGAAATTGGAAAAAATCAAATTTTCAGTTAGAGGATCTGTACAAAATTTTTTCAAAACTTGGCAGGATTTAATCAATATTATTTTAGAATAAGAGAATTAACTATTATTGCATTTAACTCCCTTCTCCATCTCTTATTTATATAGATATTTACTTCTCCCCTTCTTTTGTCTAATGTTGCCTTATTAAAAAGCTTAAAGAAATTTTCCTTTAGCTAAGCTCTCCTTCTCAGGGGTGGGGTTTGATTTGTTTTCAAATTTGTTGGGTTATAAATTGATCCGTTTGTATGGAATGATTACAATGAAAATTAATAAAATAAAAATATTAAAAAAAAAAAATGCTGTCCTAGTGATCTGATTAATATGCGATTTAAAATTCAGATTACAATCAACGGTTACCCCTAAGCTTTTTACCTCCGATTTGACTTTTAATCCTAATGCATCCAGTTTATTTCTAATAGCCTCATTGTATCCATTATTGCCAATCACTAAGATTTTGGTTTTTTCTTTATTTAATTTGAGAAAGTTACTATTCATCCATTCTGAGATACAAGTTAGACATTGTGTTAGCGAATCAAGAGCTTTGGGGTCATCAGGTGCTATTGATAAATACAGCTGTGTGTCATCAGCATAGCTGTGGTAGCTCACGTTGTGCCCTGAGATAATCTGACCTAATGCAAGCATGTAGATTGAGAAGAGCAGTGGACCCAGGATAGAGCCTTGTGGAACACCATATAGAATATCATGTGTCTTTGAGTTATAATTACCACAACTAACAAAGAATTTTCTCCCTGCCAGGTAGGATTCAAACCAATTTAAGACACTGCCAGAGAGGCCCACCCATTGACTAAGGCGATTCTTAAGAATATTATGATCAATGGTGTCAAATGCAGCACTCAGATCTAAGAGGATGAGAACAGATAAATGGCCTCTGTCTGCATTTACCCGCAAGTCATTTACTACTTTAACGAGTGCAGTTTCTGTGCTGTGATTTGTTCTAAAACCTGACTGAAATTTATCAAGAATAGCATGTTTATTGAGGTGCTCATTTAACTGTATAATGACTGCCTTCTCTAGAATTTTACTTAAGAAAGGCAGGTTAGAGATGGGTCTATAATTTTCAAGAGCAGAGGGATCGAGATTATTTTTCTTAAGTAGGGGTTTAACTACCGCAGTCTTAAGACAGTCTGGGAAGACCCCCGTATCTAATGACGAGTTTACTATGTCAAGAACATTATCACTAAGCACGCCCTATACTTCTTTGAAAAAATTTGTTGGTATTGGGTCAAGGGCACAGGTGGAGGGTTTCATTTGAGAAATTATTTTATGTAAATCAGGTAAATCTATCCTAGTGAAAGACTTTAATTTGTTTATTATGGGGTACTGGGGTTTAGGAGGATCCTTAGTGTTGGGGAGATATACTATGTTATTTCTAATATCATTAATTTTTTGATTGAAAAATACAGCGATAGCCTCACAGGTTTTACTGGAAGTACTTAGGAGGCATTCCTTTGAGTTACCTGGGTTTAACAGATGATCAATTGTTGAGAATAAGACTCTGGGATTACTAGCATTGTTATTTATAATCTTAGAGAAATAGCAGCGCCTCTCAAGACGGACTGTGTTATTGTATTCTGTTATTTTAACTTTTAATATTTCATAGTCAATAGTTAGTTTAGTTTTCCTCCATTTACGCTCAGCTCTACGGCATGTTCTCTTTAAATCAGACACTCTTTGGGTCTTCCATGGTATAACAATGCTAGAAGATTTTTTAACTGTCTTTTCAGGTGCAACTAAGTCAACAGCAGCCCTCACTTTAGTATTAAATCTTTCCACCTTACTATTTACATTCTCCTCGCTATTATAGTTGGCACTATAAACGGACTGATTGGTTAGAATGTTTGAAAGTTTTAAAGCTGCTGATGAGTCAAAGAAGCGTTTTTTAACAATATGCTTCTCATGAGTGTTTTCTATCATTATTTCTATATTAAATAGTAGAAGAAAATGGTCTGATAGACCCGTATCAATGACCTGCTTTATATCAACTTTTAGTCCTTTAGTAATTACTAAGTCTAACGTATGACCTGCTTTATGTGTAGGCTGATTAACGAGCTGTCTCAAATCAAAAGAGTCCAGGAGGTTCATAAATTCTTTTACTTTCTGGTCACATTGATTATCTATATGAAAATTAAAGTCGCCGACTATTAAGAGTGTGTCATAGTTCGTAATTAAGATTGACATCAAGTCAGAGAATTCCTCAAAGAAAGACGCGTTGAATTTTGGAGGTCTATACATGGATAATACTAGAACGTGAGAATCTCCCTGAATAATAATGGCGAGATACTCAAAAGACTTGAATTTACCAAAACTGATAATTTTACATTTTAACCTGCTTGAGTAAATGTTTGCTAGTCCTCCACCCCTCTTTCCTTGGCAATCAGCACGAGTAAAACTGTAATCCGGAGGCGCAGATTCGATTAAAACAGCTGCGCCATCTGAGCTAAGCCACGTTTCACTTAGTGCAATAAAATCTATTTTTTTATCACTAATAAGATCGTTGATAAAAAACGTCTTGTTAGTTAAAGCTCTAACATTTAATAGAGCCATATTCAATGTTTCGGAGGAGCAGAGATGAATACTATGTGCGTTATTGATATATATATTGATATATGGAACAGGAAGCAGATCATAGAATGGTTGAAAATAGTTTACTGTCAAATAATGCAAAGAGTACGCGACACGTCTTTCCCCCTTATTCTTGGCTCATCAGGCGTACACACTCACTGCACTCGCTTACGGTAATCGAACCTCTGACGTCAGCGCTAGAGGGGCTTCGCAGCGGTGAAGTATTGCTTTTAAATTTTAATTAAGAAGAAAAGAAAACCTTTTTAAATTAAGTCTTAAAAAGAGGTGTAAAGATATTGACAATAAGCTACGCAAACCCACCAAGAAATGCAATCGTTTAAATCAAGGCGCGAGTCGAAAAACACCATCCCATAATATTAGTTAACAATTAACACATTTCTATATGTATTGTAAGCATACAATACAACTGATAATATGTTGCGCTTATTTATCTGGTGTACCGACATTTTTGCGCGTTTAACGTCTGAAATCTAACGTGGTTTGTGCCCTTCAGAATGAAAACAGTTTCCATTTACCTTTTTAATAAAAGGCGAGCTTTTAAGCCTGAGAAATCACCCCGTAAATGCACACGTTTAATTGCACATGTGTTAATATGTATCCTTACACAGTATTAAAAGACACTCAAAAATTAACGTCATTTACCTTCGTTCCCGCGTTTGACTCGTGCTGTAAATCTCTTCCTTGTTTTTAGTTCACGTGATTACGTAGGAGGCGTGATGACGCGATACGTGACTCCACCTCCTCCATTAGAGTATATGGACAAAAAAGAGGTTCCAGTTATGACCATTACGCGTAGAATTTCAAAATGAAACCTGCCTAACTTTTGTAAGTAAGCTGTAAGGAATGAGCCTGCCAAATTTCAGCCTTCCACCTACACGGGAAGTTCGAGAATTAATGATGAGTCAGTCAGTCAGTCAGTCAGTCAGTCAGTGAGTCAGTGAGGGCTTTGCCTTTTATTAATATGTATAGATATATATACACACATACAGACACATATATATATACATATACATATTTACATATCTACATATATATACACATATATACATATCTACATACATACACATATATCTATATCTATCTATCTATCTATCTATCTATCTATCTATCTATCTATCTATCTATCTATCTATCTCTGTATCTCTGTCTATCTATCTATCTCTGTATCTATCTATATCTATCTATCTATCTATCTATCTATCTATCTATCTATCTATCTATCTATCTATCTATCTATCTATCTATCTATCTATCTATCTATCTATCTACATCCCCGTGCTTTGCAGCGGCGAAGTACTGCTTTTAAATTTTTATTAAGAAGAAAACCTTTTTAAATTGAGTGAAAATCTACCAATAACAATTTGTTAAGGATCTGTTTTTTTGTGAAGCTGACTTCACACAGCCTCTCCGCTGTTTTATAAACAAACGTCATATAAGGTCTTCCTTTTTCGTTGCTTTGCCAACGGAAGCAGCCTTTTTATTTAATCCTGTTTTTACAATTGTTCTGTTTGTATATCACGTTGTCAGTTCAGCACTCCAGTTGTAATATGACCAAGCTGTGCAAGCACACTCTTGAGAATGCAACGTATAGTTGTACAGGAGAAAAGCAATCTTGCCTGAAATCAATGGCAACCTTTTGTAGGTCTATGAACTTAATTTAAACTTTAGGTTTACACGGTGCTTTCTTTCCAAAGTACCTGCACTCATGAATATGTCTGTATGCGTCAGTCGCTCAAATCCCCGCGGTTCGCACCGGCGAAGTTCTGCTTTTAAATTTTTATTAAGAAGAAAAGAAAACCTTTTAAAATTGAGGGAAGATATACCAATAACAGTTTGTTAAGGATCTGTTTTTTTTGTGAAGCTGCCTTCACTCGAGTGATCACTTCGAGCTTTAAGCCTGAGAAATCACCCCGTAAATGCACACGTTTAATTGCACATCTGTCAATATGTATGCCTGCAAAGTATTAAAAGACACTCAACAATTACACAGTATTAAAAGACACTCAACAATTAATGTCATTTACCTTCGTTCCCGCATTTGACTCGTGCTGTAAATCTCTTCCTTGTTTTCACTTCACGTGATTACGTAGGAGGCGTAATACGTGATGACGCGATACGTGACTCCGCCTCCTCCATTAGAGTATATGGACAAAAAACAGGTTCCAGTTATGACCATTACGCGTAGAATTTCGAAATGAAACCTGCCTAACTTTTGTAAGTAAGCTGTAAGGAATGAGCCTGCCAAATTTCAGCCTTCTACCTACACGGGAAGTTGGAGAATTAGTGATGAGTGAGTCAGTCAGTCAGTCAGTCAGTCAGTGAGGGCTTTGCCTTTTATTAGTATAGATTCTGCTCAATCCCAACAAGATGAATTCAGATGTAGGACACTTGTATATGTATTATAACAAAATGGCATATCCTCTTCCCTTACACCTCACTTTTATAACAGTTGTTCACAGCATAGTGCTAAAATGATTTTACAGCCTGGGAAAGGAAGACTGAGCCAAAATCTCCGGATACTGATTACTTTATGGATGGACATCTGGGACAACAATTTGGTTTACGGTCTGGGAAAAGATAGATTAAAGAATTTGAGCAAAATTCATCCATCATATTGACAGCCAGCCAATCAGGTGCATGCAACAATCATTTGTTGTGAAACCACGGCATGAAACTTTACAATAAATATGCCTTATTTTGAAAGCAACGTCAGAAGAAGAGAAACAGCAATGACAGAAGAGGGACGTCAGAGAACAAAACAAAGACACGTATGACCAGTTTTCATCCAATCGTCAGTTAACAGAATTTTCATGAACATCGATTGCTAAATCAAATGCCGCCTGGAACATTCATCCTTGACATCACTGATTCCTTGTCATCTGCAACTTTTTCGTAAGCTTTTTTCTAAAGACTATATATATATATCCAGACTTTTATATCAGTCTTATTTTCTATTATTCTTTTTTCCAGTGGTATTATTATTATCCCTGTAATAAATACCATGCTGCTTTTAACTTTCTATGCTTTGTCTTAATATCTATAGAGTGATTGAAGTAATAAGTTAGATTTCTTTGAGCACCTGGTGCAGCCAGAGATTTGCCATTACCTCTGTGCTGCGAGGTTTATTAAGGCAGCGAGTGAGAGCTCCACTCAATAGTAAGGAACAGTACATAAAGTAAGGTATTCTTGGGTGATAAATGGCCTATAGTCAAGGATGCCGAGCCTTTGTATATTTAAATGTATTCTTGTAGACCAAAAGTAATATTTAGGTCTGAGATATCATTAAAACATTGTATGTTGTTCATGCCAATAATGAGTAAGTCTCTTGAAGTGCTGAGTGACAGGCTGCATTACAGTAATCCCTCCTCCATCGCGGGGGTTGCGTTCCAGAGCCACCCGCGAAATAAGAAAATCCGCGAAGTAGAAACCATATGTTTATATGGTTATTTTTATATTGTCATGCTTGGGTCACAGATTTGCGCAGAAACACAGGAGGTTGTAGAGAGACAGGAACGTTATTCAAACACTGCAAACAAACATTTGTCTCTTTTTCAAAAGTTTAAACTGTGCTCCATGACAAGACAGAGATGACAGTTCTGTCTCACAATTAAAAGAATGCAAACATATCTTCCTCTTCAAAGGAGTGTGCGTCAGGAGCAGAGACTGTCATAAAGACAGAGAAAGCAAACAAATCAATAGGGCTGTTTGGCTTTTATGTATGCAAAGCACCGCGGCACAAAGCTGTTGAAGGCGGCAGCTCACACCCCCTCCGTCAGGAGCAGGGAGAGAGAGAGAGAGAGAGAGAGAGAGAGAGAGAGAGAGACAGAGAAAAACAAACATACAAAAATCAATACGTGCCCTTCGAGCTTTTAAGTATGCGAAGCACCGTGCAGCATGTCGCTTCACTAAGCAGCTGCACAGAAGGTAGCAACGTGAAGATAATCTTTCAGCATTTTTAGACGAGCGTCCGTATCGTCTAGGTGTGCGAACAGCCCCCCTGCTCACACCCCCTACATCAGGATCAGAGAAAGCGCAAGAGAGAGAAAGAGAAAAGTAAGTTGGGTAGCTTCTCAGCCATCTGCCAATAGCGTCCCTTGTATGAAATCAACTGGGCAAACCAACTGAGGAAGCATGTACCAGAAATTAAAAGACCCATTGTCCTCAGAAATCCGCAAACCAGCAAAAAAATCCGCGATATATATTTAAATATGCTTACATATAAAATCCGCGATAGAGTAAAGCCACGAAAGGCGAAGCGCGATATAGCGAGGGATCACTGTATTCCTAAAGCATTTGTGTGGTTTAAAGTTCTAAAGGTTAATCAGCGTGTGTGTGTCATTCATGGGGCACTGTTGTGGTTAGGGTCTGTGTGTATGCGTATAGCTATGTATGTGTGTGTTCATCTTAAAGTGCAACAGTAGACCAGCCCAATAACGAACTTGACGCGTACTCTTACCCTTGAGTAAACAGGTAAAGTGTAAGTAGAGGGAAATACTACAATAATATACTGCCATATCACTAAGGGAGGGGTATCACCTTTTTATATTATATCTATTGTGACAGACGACCGGCTATGGACTCCGGTCGCCACCCCCAGGCCGCTAGGAGGAGCCCTCCGGACAGCATATTTGTGCCCCGAGTTCCAGCAGGGCCTCATGGACTTTGTAGTGTTGTGACACAGCCCTGCTGGATACCTTGGGGGCCGCCAGGAGTCGCTGTAGGGGGGCTAGTGGGCTCTGGCATGCCCTATAACCCGGGAGTACATCTCAGTCACGTGACTGGAAGAAGCGACATGCTCCCGGGATGAAAAAAAGGACTGTTTGCCCTGACCCGGAAGGAAAACGGACTTGTGGGTTTGGCTTGGAACCACTTCCGGGTCGGGGGCTATAAAAGGACTATGGGTAAGCCCAGACATTGAGCTGAGCTGGGAGGAAGGTGGGCTAAGTGTCTGGGCGAGGAGGATTGTGTTAGTTACTTGAGAGAATTGTTTATTGTGTTTATGAGTGTGTGGAGGAGAGTGCTTGGTGCACTACTGTACAATAATAAAATAAAATATTGTTGTACTTTCACCTGGTCATCAGAGTGGTACCTGAGGGTTCGAGAGGTGGACAAACGCTTCATCTGCTACACTGGCGTAGTCGGCAGGAGACTCTGGCCGTCCGTTGGCAGAAACCTGCATTTAAAAATAAATTTCGTTGTGGCAGAGAACCCTAAGAAGGTCCCTCTAGTAACTGCGGAGGTGAAAACTCCACCCGCGACCAAGAGCGCTGCAGCTGTGAGCCATCCTCTACAGCAGGCTAAGTATGGGGAAGAAAACTGGGAAGAAAGCTGGAGTTGTCCAGAAGACTTCGGTCCCAGACCCAGTGGAGACGCTGTGGACTTACCTGACGGGCAGTGAGGAAGACCGGGAGCAGCTTAAGGCCACGCAAATCCGAGCAGGGCAGCAGTCGGAACGTTGCCGGATGGCAACTCCCGAAGATTACTACAGGGAGTTGGAGCGTGATCGCCAACGTTCCGAGGTATGTGCTGGAGCAATGCCCAAAACGCCGGGAGTATTTGTTTCCTGTTTTGCAGGGGCCTGTCTGCACGAAGCGGACAAAGAGCACGCCCGCCTCACACCTAGACAAGATGGCCGCGAAGAAAAGAAAGCAAGCCAGTCTAGGCATCCGCGGAAAGGAAGTCCATTGGCTGAGGATGTCCACGTGACCTCGCGCGCCGGCAACCAGGAAGAAGAGCAGTTGGGAGCCATCGGCGAGGCGAATACTTCCCCGACGCGTCTGCGCTCCCTGAAGGGGAAGGGGACCGCGAGCGAAGCAGCGCCAACAATAGATGAAGGTAAAGAGGGGCGGGAAGTGACTGTAGTGTCTGCAGTCAAAGCAAAAAAGGCAGACCGCAGCCAGCCGCGAGAGGCTACCCGTTCCTCTAAAGACTCCAAATCCCAGGAGCCCTTGCGAAGCCCAGCAGAGCACGTGCCAGGAGTGGACGTGCTCATTGGTTCCCGGTCGGCAGGTAAACAACATAAGGAAATGTACATACCTACGGCCGAATTAACTGAATATATGACTGTACGGGATCTCGAAGAGGTACTCGAGCCCGTACTGGGTTTCTTTCAGGGGATCGAGGACCTGAGGAGACGGTTGGAGGAGCTGGGAGCCACGGTCGAAGCACCGCTGAGGAGACTGCATGAATACCTTCGGCGGTTACAACAACAACAACAACATTTATTTATATAGCACATTTTCATACAAAAAGTAGCTCAAAGTGCTTTACATAATGAAGAAAAGAAGAATAAAAGACAAATAAGAAATTCAAATAAGACAACCTTAGTTAACATAAAAAGGAGTAAGGTCCGATGGCCAGGGTGGACAGAAAAAACAAAAAAAAACTCCAGAAGGCTGGAGAAAAAAATAAAATCTGTAGGGGTTCCAGGCCACGAGACCGCCCAGTCCCCTTTGGGCATTCTACCTAACATAAATGAAATAGTCCTCTTTGTAGTTAGGGTTCTCACGGAGTCACTTTATGCTGATGGTTATACAGACTTCTGGCTTTTAATCCATCCATCATTGTTGGAACATCATGGTGCTTTGGGTAGATGGTGGTGGCACAAGCCACCACCAATAGGACACCGGAAAAGGAAACAGAAGAGAGAGTAGGGGTTAGTACAAATTTTGAATGAATAGTTATTATAATGAATTGGATATACAGAGTATCAGGATTAAATTACAGTGAAGTTATGAGAAGGCCATGTTAAAGTAATGTGTTTTCAGTAGTTTTTTAAAGAGCTCCACTGTATTAGCCTGGCGAATTCCTACTGGCAGGCTATTCCAGATTTTAGGTGCATAACAGCAGAAGGCCGCCTCACCACTTCTTTTAAGTTTTGCTCTTGGAATTCTAAGGAGACACTCAGTTGAGGATCTGAGGTTGCGATTTGGAATATAAGGTGTCAGACATTCCGATATATAAGACGGGGCGAGATTATTTAAAGCTTTATAAACCATAAGCAGAATTTTAAAGTCAATTCTGAATGACACAGGTAACCAGTGTAGTGACATCAAAACTGGAGAAATGTGTTCAGATTTTCTTTTCCTGGTAAGGATTCTAGCAGCTGCATTCTGCACTAACTGCAAACGATTGATGTCTTTTTTGGGTAGTCCTGAGAGGAGTGCATTACAGTAATCTAGCCGACTAAAGACAAACACATGAACTAATTTCTCTGCATCTTTCGATGATATAAGAGGTCTAACTTTTGCTATGTTCCTTAGGTGAAAAAATGCTGTCCTAGTGATTTTATTAATATGCGATTTAAAATTCAGATTACAATCAACGGTTACCCCTAAGCTTTTTACCTCCGATTTGACTTTTAATCCTAATGCATCCAGTTTATTTCTAATAGCCTCATTGTATCCATTATTGCCAATCACTAAGATTTCGGTTTTTTCTTTATTTAATTTGAGAAAGTTACTATTCATCCATTCTGAGATACAGGTTAGACATTGTGTTAGCGAATCAAGAGATTTGGGGTCATCAGGTGCTATTGATAAATACAGCTGTGTGTCATCAGCATAGCTGTGGTAGCTCACGTTATGTCCCGAGATAATCTGACCTAATGGAAGCATGTAGATTGAGAAGAGCAGCGGACCCAGGATAGAGCCTTGTGGAACACCATATAGAATATCATGTGTCTTTGAGTTATAATTACCACAACTAACAAAGAATTTTCTCCCTGCCAGGTAGGATTCAAACCAGTTTAAGACACTGCCAGAGAGGCCCACCCATTGACTAAGGCGATTCTTAAGAATATTATGATCAATAGTGTCAAATGCGGCACTCAAATCTAAGAGGATGAGAACAGATAAATGGCCTCTGTCTGCATTTACCCGCAAGTCATTTACTACTTTAACGAGTGCAGTTTCTGTGCTGTGATTTGTTCTAAAACCTGACTGAAATTTATCAAGAATAGCATGTTTATTGAGGTGCTCATTTAACTGCATAATGACTGCCTTCTCTAGAATTTTACTTAAGAAAGGCAGGTTAGAGATGGGTCTATAATTTTCAAGAGCAGAGGGGTCGAGATTATTTTTCTTAAGTAGGGGTTTAATTACCGCAGTCTTAAGACAGTCTGGGAAGACCCCCGTATCTAATGACGAATTTACTATGTCAAGAACATTATCAATAAGCACACCCGATACTTCTTTGAAAAAATTTGTTGGTATTGGGTCAAGGGCACAGGTGGATGGTTTCATTTGAGAAATTATTTTATGTAAATCAGGTAAATCTATCCTAGTGAAAGACTCTAATTTATTTATTATGGAGTACTGGGGTTTCGGGGGATCCTTAGTGTTGGGGAGATATACTATGTTAATTCTAATATCATTAATTTTTTGATTGAAAAATACAGCGATAGCCTCACAGGTTTTACTGGAAGTACTTAGGAGGCATTCCTTTGAGTTACCTGGGTTTAACAGATGATCAATTGTCGAAAATAAGACTCTGGGATTACTAGCATTGTTATTTATAATCTTAGAGAAATAGCAGCGCCTCTCAAGACGGACTGTGTTATTGTATTCTGTTATTTTAACTTTTAATATCTCATAGTCAATAGTTAGTTTAGTCTTCCTCCATTTACGCTCAGCTCTACGGCATGTTCTCTTTAAATCAGACACTCTTTGGGTCTTCCAAGGTATAACAATGCTAGAAGATTTTTTAACTGTCTTTTCAGGTGCAACTATGTCAACAGCAGCCCTCACTTTAGTATTAAATCTTTCCACCTTACTATTTACATTCTCCTCGCTATTATAGTTGGCACTATAAACGGACTGATTGGTTAGAATGTTTGTAAGTTTTAAAGTTGCTGATGAGTCAAAGAAGCGTTTTTTAACAATATGCTTCTCATGAGTGTTTTCTATCATTATTTCTATATTAAAAAGTAGAAGAAAATGGTCTGAAAGACCCGTATCAATGACCTGCTTTATATCAACTTTTAGTCCTTTAGTAATTACTAAGTCTAACGTATGACCTGCTTTATGTGTAGGCTGATTAACGAGCTGTCTCAAATCAAAAGAGTCCATGAGGTTCATAAATTCTTTTACTTTTTGGTCACATTGATTATCTACATGAAAATTAAAGTCGCCGACTATTAAGAGTGTGTCATAGTTCGTAATTAAGATTGACATCAAGTCAGAGAATTCCTCAAAGAAAGACGCGTTGAATTTAGGAGGTCTATACACGGATAATACTAGAACGTGAGAATCTCCCTGAATAACAATGGCGAGATACTCAAAAGACTTGAACTTACCAAAACTGATATTTTTACATTTTAACCTGCTAGAGTAAATGTATGCTAGCCCTCCACCTCTCTTTCCTTGGCGATCAGCACGAGTAAAACTGTAATCCGGAGGCGCAGATTCGATTAAAACAGCTGCGCCATCTGAGCTAAGCCACGTTTCACTTAGTGCAATAAAATCTATTTTTTTTTCACTAATAATGTCGTTGATAAAAAACGTCTTGTTAGTTAAAGCTCTAATATTTAATAGTGCCATATTCAATGTTTCGGAGGAGCAGAGATGAATACTATGTGCGTTATTGATATAGGGAACCGGAATTAAGTTATTTTTATTAGCGCCGCTCTGTGTGTATTTTTTGTTTAATCTATGATCTGTTTTTACAGTTTTAATACATTGTTCATCTAAAGTAGTAACTTTAATTAAATTATTGGCGTTTATGCCGTATTGCCTAGATTTTCTATGTGCATTAAGATTGGTTATTACAGTATTTATGTTGCGCACTTTTATGGAAGATTTTTTTAAACAATTATCATGACCAAACACAGGAGTGGCATTTCGGAAGGGGTTAAAAGCAGAGATAGATAGTCAAGATAAACGAATTACCTTCGATATGTTTTCGGAGAGGACCCGGGCGCCGAAGCTGTTCGGATGCAGGCCATCTCGCTTGAAGAAACGCGGTCTTTCCCAAAAGAGGTCCCAGTTGTTAATGAACCCGATGTCTTGATTCTTGCAGAAGCCCTGCAGCCAGTTGTTTAAACCAAGCAGACGACTGTAATACTCGTTTGATCGTCTGACGAGAGGGAGTGGACCCGAGATGAATATCTTTGCCGATGGGGTCCTCTCCTTTGTGTCTTTAATTAATGCAGTGAAGTCTGCCTTGAGGATCTCCGACTGTCGGTGCCTTATGTCGTTTACGCCAGCATGTATAACAACGGCTCCAACTGCCCTGTTCTTGTAGATCGCCGGTGCACGTCTCGTCACATCTCGGACACGAGCACCGGGAAAACAAGAAACAAAAGATTTTCTATTAGGGCAAGTGATATTGAGGTTCCTAACAATAGAATCACCTACCACAATTACATCACCAGGAGCTGAAGGCGAACTGGGGACGCTTAGAGGGTCAAACCGGTTCTGGGATACGATGCTTGCCTGTGCCGATGGAGGTGTTCTGGCCTTGAACCCCCGCCTGCATAGCTGAAATACACCGAGGTCATCATCGGTGTCGCTCCTACGAGGCGCGGGGGTGAAGGTGACTTGCGCGGCACAACGCGGGGTTGATGTTACGCCGATAACAGATGGCGAGGACGGTTTATCCAACAGCCGAGCCTTCAGATCTCTGAGGTATCTTCGTCTGGACAGAAGATTCTGAATCTGTTCATCGAGTGCCTGGAGTTCCTCGACTACAGTTGCAATGCGATTCACCTCACTGTCGGCCATTGTCCGCTTCTGCTTTGCTTCCGCTTCCGCTTCGTGCCCTAGGAAAAATGAGAGAGAGAGAGAAGGTGAGGTTAGGCCGTGAAGCCCCGGCCTCGATTGATTCGGCGGTGCAGGTGAGTGAAATCTGCGCCGTATATCATAAGGGGACGCAGTGTGAATCGGCACTGCGTTTAATAAGTAGCGGCTGCCAAAGCACTGTGATGCCGACATTAGAATGTGGTACAATGACGGAGTGGTTGGGCAGCAATCCGATAGAACCGGGGCGGCGATATCAGACGCCGCTCCGGGATAACGCGGACCGTAAGAGCCCGACCCGCGTGATAAGGGGGTTGCCGTTGGTTACTGGAGGGGCGGAGGAAGTGCCAATCGAACCGGGGCAGCTGGATAGTGCTGTTACCCGGAGCGATGTGGTACTAATGACGCCGCCTCCAATAATATACAGGACAACGGGCGTGCAAACAGCAAAGAGGCTCTCTCTTTTCCATAGAGAGCCTCACGCTGTGCACAAGCCCCAGAGAAAGCAGGAGATCCCCGAATTAAAAAGAGGGTCTCCTGACAAAGTAAAGAAAAGGGCGGAGAGCAGCAAAGCGGCCGTTAAACCCTCCTTGGCGGAGGACAGGGTGGAGCTGACGGAATTCCCGAGGTGTTTCCGGTCTCGGGAGGAGAAGCCAACAGGAGGACGTCGGCGGTGCTACAACTGCCGGCAACCGGGCCACATGTGGCGTAGTTGTCCCCGGAGGACAGGGGAGCGGTGGAATTGCAGATACACCGTTCCCCCAAGGTTCGCTGGGGGATCTAGACAGCAGAACCACGGCCCGGATCTCGCGTCCTCCTGGAGGAGGACGTCCCTCGCGGGAATCAACGCTCCGCCCCACTGGTCGTCGCTAAGGGGGAGGGACTGTGACAGACGACCGGCTATGGACTCCGGTCGCCACCCCCAGGCCGCTAGGAGGAGCCCTCCGGACAGCATATTTGTGCCCCGAGTTCCAGCAGGGCCTCATGGACTTTGTAGTGTTGTGACACAGCCCTGCTGGATACCTTGGGGGCCGCCAGGAGTCGCTGTAGGGGGGCTAGTGGGCTCTGGCATGCCCTATAACCCGGGAGTACATCTCAGTCACGTGACTGGAAGAAGCGACGTGCTCCCGGGATGAAGAAAAGGACTGTTTGCCCTGACCCGGAAGGAAAACGGACTTGTGGGTTTGGCTTGGAACCACTTCCGGGTCGGGGGCTATAAAAGGACTATGGGTAAGCCCAGACATTGAGCTGAGCTGGGAGGAAGGTGGGCTAAGTGTCTGGGCGAGGAGGATTGTGTTAGTTACTTGAGAGAATTGTTTATTGTGTTTATGAGTGTGTGGAGGAGAGTGCTTGGTGCACTACTGTACAATAATAAAATAAAATATTGTTGTACTTTCACCTGGTCATCAGAGTGGTACCTGAGGGTTCGAGAGGTGGACAAACGCTTCATCTGCTACACTATATAGGTTCAAGTTCCTTAAGACACCACAATTACAAAAGAACTTATTCCAACCAGGGAGCTAGCGCCTTCTGCTGGATACACTAAGTTAAGAAGGGAGGTGATGATTAGTGAGCATCAGTATGGTTTCATGCCAGGAAAGAGCACCAGAGATGTGATGTTTCCTCTGAGGGTGTTGATGGAGAGGTATAGAGAAAGCCAGAACCAGTTGCATTGCATCTTTGTGGACCTGGAGAAAGCATATGACAAGGTGCCTTGAGAGGAGTTATGGTATTGTATGAGGAAGTCGGGAGTGGCAGAGAAGTTTGTAATAGTTGTACAGGATATGTATGAGGGAAGTGTGAAAGTGGTGAGGTCTGCCGTAGGAATGACAGATGCATTCAACACGGAGGTGGGATTACATCAAGAATCGGCTCTGAGCCTTTTCTTATTTGCAATGGTAATGGACAGGTTGACAGACGAGATAAGACAGCAGTCCCTATGGAGCATATGTTTCCTGACTACATTGTGATCTGTACCGAGAGTAGGGAGCAGGTTGAGGAGACCCTGGAGAGGTGGAGATATGTTCTAGTTAGGGGAGGAATGAAGGTCAGTAGGAACAAGACAGAATACATGTGTGTAAGTGTGAGGGAGGTCAGTGGAGTGGTGAGGATGCAGGGAGTACAGTTGGCGAAGGTGGATGAGTTTAAATACTTGGGATCAACAGTGCAAAGTAATGGGGATTGTGGAGGAGAGGTGAGAAAGAGAGAGCAGGCAGGGATGAATGGGTGGAGAAGAGTGTCAGGAGTAATTTGAGTAATTTGGAACAGACGGGTATCAGCAAGAGTGAAAGGGAAGGTCTACAGGATGGTAGTGTGACCAGCTATGTTTTATAGGATAGTATTAGGAATGAGTACATTAGAGGGACAGCTCAGGTTGGAGGGGTTGGAGACAAAGTCAGAGAGGTGAGATTTATTGGAAAGTGATCATATCCTTTTGTTGCTTCCTCATAGAATTCCAGCATGTTAGTAAAACATGTCCTCCTTTTTCTGAACCAATGCTGACTGTTCAGAAAAACTTCTGTACTTGCCATGTGCTGCTTTTATCCTTAATAGCTTCTTCCATTAATTTATCTGTGATACATGTTAAGGTTACTGGCCTATAGTTGCTTGGAACTACCCGGTCACCCTTTTTACATAACAGGATAATATTTGCCTTGTTCCAGTCCTTTGGAATCTCTCCAGTGCACAGTGACTTCCTGAAAATATGTGTCAAGGATACATGTATGTACTCGCTAGCCTCCTTAAGATGTCGAGGGAAAATATTATCTGGCCCTGGCGATTTGTTTGATTGCAGCCTACTTAATCTGAGCAGTACTTCTTCCTCTACAATTTCCAAATCCTTTAGTACCTCGTTTATTGCTTTTGAGGTTATCCACTTCCTCACTTGTGAAGACATCCGAAAATGCAAGTTTAGAGCATCTGTTATTTCATTGTCTGTATCTTTTAATTCGCCGTTACTATTTCTGATGCACTTGACCACATCCTTGACTGTTCTTTGACTACTAAAGCAAAGTACCATGATGTTCCAACAGTGAAGAATTAAAAGCCAGAAGTCTGCATGTCCATCATCATCAAGTTCTTCCGTGAGAACCCTAGACACAAGAGGACTATTTCATTTATGTTAGGTAGAATGCCCAGAGGGGACTGGGTGGTCTCGTGGCCTGGAACCCCTGCAGATTTTATTTTTTTCTCCAGCCGTCTGGAGTTTTTTTTTGTTTTTTCTGTCCACCCTGGCCATCAGACCTTACTCTTTTTTTAATATTAACTAATATTGTCTTATTTTAATTTCTTATGTTGTTATATTTTTTTTTATTTACTGTTCTTCATTATGTAAAGCACTTTGAGCTACTTTTTTGTATGAAAATGTGCTATACAAATAAATATTATTATTATTATTATTATTAAAATACTGAAAGAATCTCAGGGTCTTCTTTCGCCTTATCTGCTATATTCCTCTCCAACTGTCTTTTAGCCTCCCTGATATCCTTCTTAATGGTTGCCCTCATGTTCTCATACGCTCTACAATTCGCTTTGCAGTTATTAGTCTTACTAGCAAAATACCCACGCTTCGCAGCGAAGTAGTGTGTTAAAGAGGTTATGTAAACATATATATATATATACATATACATATATACATATATATACATATCTACATATACACATATCTACATATACATATATATACATACTAGCAAAATACCCGCGCTTCGCAGCGGAGAAGTAATGTGTTAAAGAGGTTATGAAAAAAAAAGGAAACATTTTAAAAATAACGTAACATGATTGTCAATGTAATTGTGTTGTCATTGTTATGAGTGTTGCTGTCTTTAATATATATAATATACACACACACAAACATATATATACATATACATATATATATACATATCTACATATACACATATCTACATATATATATACATATACACATCCACATATATATACATATATATATATATATATATATATATATATATATACACACATATCAACATATATATACACACATACATAAACACACACATATACATACACACACACATATATATATATATATATATATATATATATATATATATATATATATACACATATACATATATATATATACATATATATATATATATATATATATATATATATATATATATATACACACACAGACAAATATATATATATATAAATATTTACATATCTACATATATACACATCTAGATATATATACATATATATATACATATGTACATATATATATATATGTAATTGTGTCGTCATTGTTATGAGTGTTGCTGTCATATATATATATATATATATAGCAAAATACCCGCACTTCGCAGCGGAGAAGTACTGTGTTAAAGAGGTTATGTAAACATATATATATACATATACATATATACATATATATACATATCTACATATACAGATATCTCCATATAGCAAAATACCCGCACTTCGCAGCGGAGAAGTAGTGTGTTAAAGAGGTTATGTAACTATATATATACATAAACATATATACATATATATATACATATCTACATATACACATATCTACATATACATACGTATATATACATATACACATCCACATATACATATATATATACATATACAAATTTACATATCTACATATATATATATAAATATAGACATACATATATACATACATACATTCACATATTATATATATATATATATATATATACTGTATATATACATATCTACTTATTAGCTCCTGTATTTAGGATATAGCGGGTTGGATAATGGATGGATGGACATCTGTATGCATAGCCGTATTTGCCCGTTTTCATTTTTTTTCTTTCTTCAGTAATATTTCAGTAAACCCGGAGCTTGTCAGTTCAAATCCTGGTACTGACACCACTGTGTGACCCTGAGGAAGTCACTTCACCTGCCTGTGCTGCAAAAAACAAAAGTAATGTAACAAACTGTACCTCAGATGTTGTAAGTTGCTGGAATAAAGGCATAAGTAAAATAGATAAATATGTATTATACACATAGGAACTGTTGATTTATTTTCAGTTAAGTCATCTGCAGCAAACTTTTATAAATGAGGGTTTCTCATTTTTAGATAGTGCAAACTGTTTCTTCTTCATTGACGTTTTCTCTTGGAGAGCTTTTTTCTTTTCATTGAAAATTAAAGCAGCAGCTGCCAAAATATGTAGCCTTCTTATTAATTTTTCAACATTGTGTAAAATAAATGTATAAAGTAACATAAAAGGTTTAAATACTGGTTATCCTTTTACACTAAAATATTACTAAAGAGATACAAAAAAAGTAAAATGGATATGTTCTTTTTCTTTAAGGAGATTAAATATTACTGAAGAAAGAAAAAAAAAAATTAAACAGCCAAATGGGGCTATGCATACGAACTTAAAAGGTTTAAATAAAACAGAAATATATATTTTATTTTTACTTGCTTAACTTGTGGAGGGTGTATCCTGTAGCAAAGCCCTAACTTTTTTCGTGAAAGCCCGTTTCAGTCAATAAGTCTTAAAAAAACGTGTAAAGATATTGACAATAAGCTAAGCAAACCCAGGAAGACATGGAATCGTTTAAATCAAGTATCATTACATCTTCCTTTCTTAAAGAGAAGTAAGTCAGTACTTATAAGCTTACATATTTATATATAGACATACATACATATATATATATATATATATATATATATATATATCCGAAGCCGTGCAAGCACACTCTTGAGAATGCAACGTATAGTTGTACAGAAGAAAAGCAATGTTGCCTCAAATGAATGGCAACCTTTTGTAGGTCTATGAACTTAATTTAAACTTTAGGTTTACACGGTGCTTTCTTTCCGAAGTACCTGCACTCATGAATATGTCTGTATGTGTCAGTCGGTCAAATCCACGCGCTTCGCACCGGCGAAGTACCGCTTTTAAATTTTTATTAAGAAGAAAATAAAACCTTTTTAAATTGAGGGAAAGTATACTAATAACAGTTTGTTAAGGATCTGTTTTTTTGTGAAGCTGCCTTTACTCGAGTGATCACTTCGACCTGACTTGGTGGCCAACTATAAGCGTTACCTGGTAGGTAACCACCCATACAATCAGGTTGTGAATCAGACTACGAATGCCGTGAATGTAATTACACACTCACTGCACTTGCTTACGGTAATCGAACCTCGGACGTCAGCGCTAGAGGGGCTTAGCAGCGGTGAAGTATTGCTTTTAAATTTTAATTAAGAACAAAAGAAAACCTCAGAGGTTCGATTCCAGTAAGGGAGTGAAGTGAGTGGCTGGTTACCTACCAGGTAACGCTTATGGTTGGACAGCAAGTGACGTAACATCAGCCACGGTGCCTTCAGTTGTGAGAAGCAGATCATAGAATGATTGAAAATAGTTTTGCATTTACCTTTTTAGTAAAAGGCGAGCTTTTAAGCCTGAGAAATCACCCCGTAAATGCACACGTTTAATTGCACATGTGTTAATATGTATGCTTACACAGTATTAAAAGACACTCAAAAATTAACGTCATTTACCTTCGTTCCCGCGTTTGACTCGTGCTGTAAATCTCTTCCTTGTTTTTAGTTCACGTGATTACGTAGGAGGCGTGATGACGTGATACGTGACTCCACCTCCTCCATTAGAGTATGTGACTCCGCCTCCTCCATTAGAGTATATGGACAAAAAACATGTTCCAGTTATGACCATTACGCGTAGAATTTCGAAATGAAACCTGCCTAACTTTTGTAAGTAAGCTGTAAGGAATGAGCCTGCCAAATTTCAGCCTTCCACCTACACGGGAAGTTCGAGAATTAGTGATGAGTCAGTCAGTCAGTCAGTCAGTCAGTGAGGGTTTTGCCTTTTATTAATATGTATAGATATATATACATATACACATCCACATATATATATATATATATATATATATATATATATACATATACACACATATCAACATATATATACACATACATATACACACATACATACACACACACATACACATATATACATATACACATACATACATAGTGCGTTGTAACACGGGCTGTGATTGTTACATGGGAGGGAGACGACAAATCACAGCTTCCCGCCTTCTAATCGGGCCTGTGATTGGTGCTTTGACGGATGCCCAGATCCCACAGTATCTCCCCTTAGGAGAGGCATTAGGCAAGTGTAATTGAATAGCGGTGCTGCAAGTTTAGCTTTACACCTGTTTTTAAGGCTTATTGACTGAAAGGGGCTTTCATGAAAAAAGTTAGGGCTTTGCTACAGGATACACCCTCCACAAGTTAAGGAAGTAAAAATAAAGGTATGTATTTCTGTTTTATTTAAACCTTTTAAGTTTGTATGCGGGCGGTATGGTGGCGCAGTGAAAGGTGCCAGTTAGGAGACCCGGGTTCGCTTCCCTGCGTGGAGTTTGAATGTTCTCCCCGTGTCTGTCTGGGTTTCCTCCGGGTACTCCGGTTTCCTCCCACAGTCCAAAGACATGCAGGTTAGGTGCATTGGCAATTCTAAATTGCCCGTGGTGTGTGGGTGTGTGCGCCCTGCGGTGGGCTGGCACCTTGCCCGGGGTTTGTTTCCTGCCTTGTGCCCTGTGTTGGCAGGGATTGGCTCCTGTATTTAGGATATAGCGGGTTGGATAATGGATGGATGGACATTTGTATGCATAGCCCCATTTGCCCATTTTCGTTTTTTTTCTTTCTTCAGTAATATTTCAGCAAACCCGGAGCTTGTCAGTTCAAATCCTGATACTGACACCACTGTGTGACCCTGAGGAAATCACTTCACCTGCCTGTGCTGCAATAAACAAAAGTAATGTAACAAATTGTACCTCAGATGTTGCAAGTTGCTGGAATAAAGGCATAAGTCAAATAGATAAATATGTATTATACACATAGGAACTATTCATTTATTTTCAGTTAAGTCATCTGCAGCAAACCTTTATAAATGAGGGTTTCTCCTTTTTAGATAGTGCAAACTGTTTCTTCTTCATTGAGGTTTTCTCTTGGAGAGGTTTTTTCATTTCATTGAAAATTAAAGCAGCAGCTGCCAAAATATGTAGCTTTCTTATTAATTTTTCAACATTGTGTAAAATAACTTTATAAAGTAACATAAAAGGTTTAAATACTGGTTATCCTTTTACACTAAAATATTACTAAAGAGATACAAAAAAAGTAAAATGCATATGTTGTTTTTCTTTAAGGAGATTAAATATTACTGAAGAAAGAAAAAAAAACTAAAACAGCCAAATGGGGCTATGCATATGAACTTAAAAGGTTTAAATAAAACAGAAATATATACTTTATTTTTACTTCCTTAACTTGTGGAGGGTGTATCCTGTAGCAAAGCACTAAGTTTTTTCGTGAAAGCCCGTTTCAGTCAATAAGTCTTAAAAAGAGGTGTAAAGATATTGACAATAAGCTACGCAAACCCACTAAGACATGGAATCATTTAAATCAAGGCGCGAGTCGAAAAACACCATCCCATACTATTAGTTAACGATTAACACATTTCTATATGTATTGTAAGCATACAATACAACTAATAATATGTTGCGCTTATTTATCTGGTGTACCGACATTTTTGCGCGTTTAATGGCTGAAATCCAACGTGGTTTGTGCCCTTCAGAATGAAAACAGTTTGCATTTACCTTTTTATTAAAAGGCAAGCTTTTAAGCCTGAGAAATCACCTCGTAAATGCACACATTTAATTGCACATGTGTTAATATGTATGCTTACACAGTATTAAAAGACACTCAACAATTAACGTCATTTACCTTCGTTCCCGCGTTTGAATCGTGCTGTAAATCTCTTCCTTGTTTTCAGTTCATGTGATTACGTAGGAGGCGTGATGACGCGATACGTGACTCCGCCTCCTCCATTAGAGTATATGGACAAAAAAGAGGTTCCAGTTATGACCATTACGCGTAGAATTTCGAAATGAAACCTGCCAAACTTTTGTAAGTAAGCTGTAAGGAATGAGCCTGCCAAATTTCAGCCTTCCACCTTCATGGGAAGTTGGAGAATTAGTGATGAGTGAGTGAGTGAGTGAGTGAGTGAGTGAGTGAGTGAGTGAGTGAGTGAGTGAGTGAGTGAGTGAGTGAGTGAGTGAGTCAGTCAGTCAGTCAGTCAGTCAGGGCTTTGCCTTTTATTAGTATAGATATGCCTTATAAGCAGTTTTTTCCTTTACAGCTTCTTTTTTAAATCTTCATTAATCCACTGTGGAGTTTTTTTAAATTTCCTATTAAATGTCCTGCATTACATTATGTTACAGTCTGTTCTACTTAGACTTTTTTGCATCTGGTCAAAATTTGCCCTACTATTCAACTTAACAATTTATTCTTTGCATCTGCACTCTTACAAAATACTTAGAATTGTATTATATTATGGTCACTTGACCCTAGTGGTTCAATCACTTCTACACCCTCAATTCTATCCTGATTATTACAAAATACTAAATCTAAACAGGCTTCACCCCGTGTTGGTGCTTTAACATACTGTGTTAAAAAACAGTCACTGATTACTTGTAAAAACTCCTGCTCTTGTGCTCTTCCATCTGCAAGGTTATCCCAGTTAATATTTGGATAAGTCTCCCATGACTATAATATCTCCCTGTAAACTTACCTTTTTAATGTTACTTAAAAGATGTGTGTTGAAATTACTATCTGAATTGGGTGGTCTATAACACACTCCTAAAATAAGACTTCTTTCCCTAATATTTTCCAGGCAAAGCCACATGTCCTCACTAAGATGGGGCTCATCATCCAACTGAAGAGGACTTATATTTACAGTCATATGAAAAAGTTTGGGAACCCCTCTCGGCCTGCATAATAGTTTACTTTCAACAAAAAAGATAACAGTGGTATATCTTTCATTTCCTAGGAACATCTGAGTACTGGGGTGTCTTCTGAACAAAGATTTTTAGTGAAGCAGTATTTAGTTGTATGAAATTAAATCAAATGTGAAAAACTGGCTGTGCAAAAATTTGGGTACCCTTGTAATTTTGCTGATTTGAATGCATGTAACTGCTTAATACTAGTTACTTGTAACACCAAATTCGTTGGTTTAGCTTGTTAAGTCATGAACTTCATAGACAGGTGTGTCCAATCATGAGAAAAGGTATTTAAGGTGGTCAATTGCAAGTTGTGCTTCCTTTTGACTCTACTCTGAAGAGTGACAGCATGGGATCCCCAAAGCAACTCTCAAAAGATCTGAAAACAAAGTTTGGTCAGTATCATGGTTTAGGGGAAGGCTACAAAAAGCTATTTCAGTGGTTTAAACTGTCAGTTTCAACTGTAAGGAATGTAATCAGGAAATGAAAGGCCACAGGCACAGTTGCTGTTAAACCCAGGTCTGGCAGGCCAAGAAAAATACAGGAGTGGCTATGTGTAGGATTGTGAGAATGGTTACAGACAACCCACAGATCACCTCCAAAGACCTGCAAGAACATCTTGCTGCAGATGGTGTATCTGTACATCGTTCTACAATTCAGCTCAATTTGCACAAAGAACATCTGTATGGCAGGGTGATGAGAAAGAAGCCCTTTCTGCACTCATGTCACAAACAGAGTCGCTTGTTGTATGCAAATGCTCATTTACACAAGCCAGATTCATTCTGGAGCAAAGTGCTTTGAACTGATGAGACAAACATTTAGTTATTTGGTCATAACAAAAAGCGCTTTGCGTGGCAGAAGAAGAACACCGCATTCCAAGAAAAACACCTGCTACCTACTGTCAAATTTGGTGGAGGTTCCATCATGCTGTGGGACTGTGTGGCTAGTTCAGGGACTGGGTCCCTTGTTAAAGTCGAGGGTCGGATGAATTCAACCCAATATCAACAAATTCTTCAGGATAATGTTCAAGCATCAGTCACAAAGTTGAAGTTATGCAGGGGTTGGATATTCCAACAAGACTATGACCCAAAACACAGTTCGAAATCTACAAAGGCATTCATGCAGAGGGAGAAGTACAATGTTCTGGAATGGCCGTCACAGTCCCCTGACTTGAATATCCTCGAAAATCTATGGAATGATTTGAAGCAGCGGATCCTCCCTGCGTGAAGTTTGCATGTTCTCCCCGTGTCTGCGTGGGTTTCCTCCGGGCACTCCGGTTTCCTCCCACAGTCCAAAGACATGCAGGTTAGGTGGATTGGCGATTCTAAATTGGCCCTAGTGTGTGCTTGGTGTGTGATTGTGTTTGTGTGTGTCCTGCGGTGGGTTGGCACCCTGCCCGGGATTGGTTCCTGCCTTGTGCCCTGTGTTGGCTGGGATTGGCTCCAGCAGACCCCCGTGACCCTGTGTTCAGATTCAGCGGGTTGGAAAATGGATGGATGGATGGATGGATTTGAAGCAGGCTGTCCATGCTCGGCAGCCATCAAATTTAACTGAACTGGAGAGATTTTGCATGGAAGAATGGTCAAAAATACCTCCATCTAGAATCCAGACACTTATCATAGGCTATAGGAGGCGTCTAGAGGATTTTAAATTTGCAAAAGGAGGCTGAACTAAGTATTGATGTAATACCTCTGTTGGGTTGCCCAAATTTATGCACCTGTCTAATTTTGTTATGATGCATATTGCATATTTTTTGTTAATCCAATAAACTTAATGTCACTGCTGAAATACTACTGTTTCCCTAAGGCATGTCATATATTAAAAGGAAGTTGCTACTTTGAAAGCTCAGCCAATAATAAACAAAACTCCAAAGAATTAAGAGCGGTTCCCAAACTTTTTCATATGACTGTAAATTCTGTTTGGCATAAACAGCAACCCCACTTCCTTTTCTGTTCACTCATCACTTATTTTACACTCATCCCCATCTTTGTTATTTAGCCAGGTTTCCGTTGTTTCTATAATATCATAATTATGTTCTGCTGCATAGCTCCAGCTCACTTACCTTATTTTTACCTTATATCATTGCACATGAAGAAATGCATTAAAGTATGTATTAAACATGTGAGGGCACGGTGGCACAGTAGTAGCAATGAGCTGGTGCCCCATCCAGGGATTATTCCTGCCTCCCGCTAGAAGTTGTAATCCTTTGCTCTCTTGACACAACCTGTGCCACTGTGATACCACACACAAATACAATAAACAGGTTAAAATCTGAGTGGTTCATTAAGGGTAACAATGATAAAGCAGCTATGGTATTTGGAATAGATTGGTCATTCCGTGCACTGTTATACTGTTACAGAATGATTAAAATCTAGAGAATTAGATTTGTAAACGATATGCAATTAATTTTGGTGTATTTGATAAATCCCACATCATGGATGTGAATCTAAAAAAAAAAGACCACACAGAAATAGTAGCACTGCTTTGACGTTGGGTGCCGCCTGCTTGCAAAACCAAACAGAAACATGCAAACACATGGTGCAAGGCTGCCGTGAAAATGTGCGTAGCTTTATGCCAAGTTAGTTTTTGTACATCTCGAAGTGAACATGGGTATGCACCATTTACAGTACTGTGCAAAAGTTGTAGGCAGGTGTGAAAAAATGCTGTAAACAAAGAATGCTTTCAAAAATGGAAGTGTTAATCATTTATTTTCATCAATCAACAAAATGCAGTGAATGAACAAAAGATAAATCTAAATTAAATCAATATTTGGTGTGACCACCCTTTGCCTTCAAAACAGCATCAATTCTTCTAGGTACACTTGCACACAGTTTTTGAAGGAACTTGGCTGGTAGGTTGTTCCAAACACCTTGGAGAACTAATCACAGATCTTCTGTGGATGTAGGCTTCCTCACATCCTTCTGTCTCTTCATGTAATCCCAGACACACTTGATGTTGAGATCAGGGCTCTGTGGGGGCCATACCATCACTTCTAGGACTTCTTGTTCTTCTTTACGCTGAAGATAGTTCTTAATGACTTTGGCTGTATGTTTGGGGTCATTGTCCTGCTGCAGAATAAATTTGGGGCCAATCATATGCCTCCCTGATGGTATTGCATGATGGATAAGTATCTGCCTGTATTTCTCAGCATTGAGAACATCATTAATCCTGACCAAATCTCCAACTCCATTTGCAGAAATGCAGCCCCAAACGTTCAAGGAACCTCCACCATGCTTCACTGTTGCCTGCAGACATTCATTATTGTACCGCTCTCCAGCCCTTCGATGAACAAACTGCCTTCTGCTACAGCCAAATATTTCACATTTTGACTCATCAGTCCAGAGCACCTGCTGCCATTTTTCTGCACCCCAGTTCGTATGTTTTCGTGCATACTTGAGTCGCTTGGCCTTGTTTCCACATCGGAGGTATGGCTTTTTGGCTGCAACTCTTCCATGAAGACCACTTCTGGCCAGACTTCTCCGGACAGTAGATGGGTGTACCTGGGTCCCACTGGTTTCTGCCAGTTCTGAGCTGATGGCACTGCTGGACATCTTCCGATTTTGAAGGGTAATAAGCTTGATTTGTCTTTCATCTGCTGCACTAAGTTTCCTTGGCCAACCACTGCATCTATGATCCTCAACGTTGCCCGTTTCTTTGTGCTTCTTCAAAAGAGCTTGAACAGCACATCTTGAAACCCCAGTCTGCTTTGAAATCTTTGTCTGGGAGAGACCTTGCTGATGCAGTAGAATTACCTTGTGTTTTGTTGTTGTGCTCAATCTTGCCATGACATGAAACTGTCTTCCACAACCTCACCTTGGTAGCAGAGTTTGGCTGTTCCTCATCCAGTTTTAAGCCTCCTACACAGCTGTTTCTGTTTCAGTTAATGACTGTGTTTCAACCTACGTGTGACATTGATGATCATTAGCACCTGTTTGGTATAATTGGTTGATCATACACCTGACTATAATCCTACAAAATCCATGACTTTGTGCAAGTGTACCTATAAGAATTGATGCTGGTTTGAAGGCAAAAGGTAGTAACACCAAATATTGATTTGATTTAGATTTTTATTTTGTCCGCTCACTTTGCATTTTGTAAATCGAGAACAATAAATAATCATTATTTATATTTCTGAAAGCATTCTTTGTCTACAGCATTTTTTCACACCTGCCTAAAACTTTTGCACAGTACTGTATATATTAGGCCCCTGGCAAGCCTGAAATAAATATGCCAGTCAGAAAATGGATGAAACAAATATAGGCATGTTCATCACAATCCAAAGATAAAATTTGAAGCCTCTGTTCATTTATTGCAGTTGTGTATTAAAAAGCAAACAATTTCAGCATGTATACCACAGGTTGAAAACTGCTATTTTAACCCATTTACCTACATCAAGATTTTGGAGCAGTCAAAGAATATAATGTATTCCTTTTGCAAGAAAAATGCATACAAAATATAAAAAGATTGAATGTGCATTAACTTTTTATTCAGTAGATAATTGTTTTGTAGGTATACCGTATGATAAAAGCTGCAAAGAAAGTGACACATCAACATCAAAATCCACATACCATTTTCATAGTAATATATATTTAAATATGTTGTAAATAAATTATAAATCACTGCCTGGTTTTTAAATATACACGACAATATGGGCTTACCGTTGAATGTGAACTAACATTTTAGTTTTTCTAATCCCTCTACTACTATTAATACATATTGTTGAGTAACAGATTTCCTTTAGTTTCCAACAAAGCATCTATCATTTTTTACACACACATATAGAATATTCACAGTATGATCCTACACACTTTATTCATTATTTTTAACTATGACTAAATATTACTATATAAGACACATTCTGTTGGAAAAACAGTCAGATGATTCCTTCCCCCTCTTCTTTAATGAAGTAACTAGATATATTGTTGAGGGCTGGACAAAAGATATTCACTTTTTGATGAAAGGCACCCTACAGTGTTATTGCTAGAGATGTAAACATTTTATTATGCTAAATACATTTTGTCACAACTAAATATGGTATGTCAGTGGCACATGCAGGAAACACGTAACCAACAACTCCACCCCATGTGCAAGTAAGAGATACCAGTATTAGGTCAAATTAATAGATTTTACAATTAAGCAACCCTTAAAATAGGCATTTAAAAATTAACAAGTGACAGTAGCATGCAGTTAAGAAATCTCTTCATCTTTTTCATTTTCTGGCAAGGCCCGAGTTACATTTTCAGGGCCTATCTTCATAAACCAATAATAAGAGAAAACACCTGGAATGATCATAAATACTATTGGCCAGAGAAGAAGATTTGGTTTGTGGAACCTGCAAATGACACAGAAGAAATCAGTTTAAAACATAATACATCTACACCTGCTATATGAGGTCTTGATTATAAGATGTCCAAAAAAATTACAATGAAGTGATGGTAGTGGTAGTAATGCTGTTGCTTCACAGTGACTAACCTAAGTTCATTATCCATCAGGATATTTCTATATTGTATTATTAAAATGTTCTTTTGGGTTTCCCCTAGTCAGTTCTTCTCAACCAGTCTAAATACATGCTATTACAGCATATGGACTGGCAACTTTAAACTGTTCTAATGCATGTTGATCGTGAGTTTAGTTCTCACCTTGTCTAGAATGCATTGTGCTTTGTGGTGACTTATGATTCCTATGTAAAAATGCATCTTTATCTGATTTGTAATTGGAAGGTAATTATCATAGTAATCTCATGCATATTGGCACTGCCAAAGATTCCTAAACATTATAACCTTAGATCATGATGAAATAGAAATAGAAATTTTGTTAAAAATGCAGAAAAGTATATCTGAAAGTAAAATGATAGATAGATAGATAGATAGATAGATAGATAGATAGATAGATAGATAGATAGATAGATAGATAGATAGATAGATAGATAGATAGATAGATAGATAGATAGATAGATAGATAGATAGATAGATAGATGCACTTCATCCTTCAAAAAACCAGTTAGCCTGCTACTGGTCTCTGTTTCGTTTAGAGGTTCTGTCAAAGGCAGGAGGTTGTCATGACCTTATGCATCTCATCTGTCCCATAAATAAAACAATATTTCAGTTGGTTAAAAGGTTTATTTGAATGACAGGAATACTGGAGTCACCCAAAGCAAAGTTACAGTCAGAAGCAGGTAGAGTCAATAAATGCTGCTGTTAGAGTATGAAACAGTCCTCCAACAAGTTATTGGACAATCTATATGCAAGGATTTATTAAAGAAAATTTCACACCTGTAACGCCTACCACTTGAAACAATGTAATTTCAATCTTAAAGTGATTGCTCTATTTTAATAATACTTTCCCCTATTTTGATGTAACAATTGTCATAATCCTAGTTGTGGAGAGATGCCCTAATAGCACTTTACAAATACTGTATACTTTACAAAAAGTTGAAATTCTTCAATTTGAAATTTTTCCCATGTTTAATTACCTTCGAGCTCCATATGTCTCCACAGCAATTTCCACTGTCAGGTTGCAAAAGCTGAAAAGAAATGGTTAACTTGAATTTAGAGAAAAACATGTTATTATAAAACTAGGGTTATTTAAAACAGAGCAGTGATTGTAACTGGCAGTGCGTGCACAGCAAAAGTGAGACACTTAGAGTTTTAGATTTAACTTGCCATTTATAATCCCAACCTTCATAATTCATGGCCCAGCCATGTTGCTTCAAGAAGGATAGCCATTGGTAGGAGAAGTAATACACTGAGTGATTCCTAAACACAGACAAATACCGGTGTGACCTGGATTAACTCTGGGAGATGGAAAATGTGGTCACAAGTGTGCAGGAAAACTTGACAAAGAGGCACTCATTGTTATGCAATAAACCAATAAATCACAAGTTAATTTCAAGATCAGCTGCTGGTGAAATTAAGTTCTCCATTACTTGCTGCTTGCATTCCCAACATCCTTTGTTTGCATCCCAGCCATGTGTCTCAAGAGATGACAGCCACAGGGAGTGAAAGCAGCTTCCAGAGCAATTCTACAGCAGACTTAAAATGAAAATGATTGAGAACATCCAATAAACCTGCCAAATGACAGATATCAATCATCCAAAAAACCTGGGTACAGAATCTAGCTTTTGGGACATAGAATGTTACTTTTCTTGTGGGGGAACAGCCAGAACAGCTTGAATATTATCAGATATATATACAGTAGTTGGACTTGTCTCTAAGAACAGCATTAACTCTGCAATCAAAATTGTCAATCAAAGGTGGTCTTTATTATACTCTGAAATTGTCCCATGGGAGAAACTGCAGGCAGGTGTGGGGATACTCACAAGCCTACAAATGGGTTCTGTACAGTTGCTATTTATTCCAGCAGACAACAGGATGTTCTCAAAAGCATTTTCAAGTTGTAGAGGGGAAATATTTAACTGTATGTGGATATGCACCACATAACTAATAGAGCATTAAGCCTTGTGGTGGATTGCCGGCTTTCGATTCCAGTTCTCACCCCCAGGCCGCCAGGAGGAGCTCTCCCAACAGCGTGAACGTTCCCCGAGTTCCAGCAGGGCCTCATGGACTATGTAGTTTTTATACGCAGCCCTGCTGGATACCTTGGGGGCCACCAGGAGTCGCTGTAGGGGGACTCGGAGGCTCTTATGTGCCCTATAACCCGGGAGTACGTCATGGTCACGTGACAGGAAGATACGATGTGCTCCCGGGTTGAAGAAAAGGACTGTTTACCCTCACCCGGAAGGGATAAGGAACTGTGGATGGATTGGACAGGAGCACCTCCGGGTCAGGGTGTATAAAAGGACGATGGGAAATCCCAGACACTGAGCTGAGCTGGGTGGAAGGGTGGCAACGCGTCTGGGAGTGTGGAGGATTATTGTTATTATTATTATTATTGAGTATTGTGGAGAGGAGGGTGCTTTGTGCACAATTATTATTATAATTATAATTATAATTAATAAACCATTATTTGGACTTTTACCTGGTGTCTGACGTCTAGTCTGAGGGTTCAAGGGGTCACGGAGACCTCAATCTTTCACAGTTGGCGTAGTCTCGGCAGGATTCTCTGGCCGTCGGATTTGGCAGAGGACCTGAATTTAAATAAATTTTACTGTGGACAGAACCCTGAGAAGACGACGTCGTGACACGCAGTAACATCGCCTGAACCTACCTTCACCACGTCTGATATGGGGAAGAAGAAGGACAAGCAGAGCGACATCGCCAGCGGGAGAGCCACGCTCGTAATGGCTGACGCCCGGGAGGAGCTACGGAACAGCTGCTCAACTCGGGAGAAACCTCCATGTACAGACGATCGCTCTAAGGTACGTGCCGGGAATTTAACAAATAATCCATTTGAAATAACTCACTTTGTCCCGTGCATGTACCTTGGAAAAGATCACTTGGAGGCTCCGCGGGAAAGCGGGGATATTCCCGAAGATAGTGACACGCTCCTGTTCGAGCCAATGAGCAGTAAAGGCAACTTCCGCATGTCGACAGTCGGCGAGGAACACGTGATCGACCCTGGTGTGTTCTGGGAACGAGGAGGTCCGCGTCCCGCTGTTTGTGCCTTCGTCTCTGAAGAGACGGACTTGGACTTCCAGAAGGGAATGTGGGAGGCGATCGAAGCACTGCTCACCCCACAAGAAGGTAAGGAGGACCGAGAAATGGCTGATCGGTCTGCCAACAAATTAAAAAAGACAGACCGCAGTCCGCCGAAAAAGGCAACCCGGTCCTCAGATGAAAAAAACTCCAAATCCCAGAAGCCTCCGCGAAGCCCGTCAGAGCACGTGCCGACAGCGGGCGTGCTCATTGGCTCCCAGCCGGGAGGTTTGGCTAGTGATGGCTTATGCCTGCCTCCGGCTGAATTAAATAACTTTTTTGAGGTGCACGAGCTGGAGAAGTTGCTTCAGCCCATGCACAGTTTCTTACAGATTGTGGCAACAATACAGAAGATTGTTGGAGAGTTGGGAGCAGCAGCTGAAGCGCCGTTAAAAAAGCTGGATGAATACCTACGGCGGTTTGGTAGAGAGCGTCCCGTGTTATATGATTTGGCGGTACAAGTAGGAAATGCCGGTACCGTATATAATGAAATAGGGACGCAGTGTGAAATGGGCCCGCATTTGATAAGTAGCGGGTGCCAAACCACTGCGAGCCCTACACGAGAGTGTGGGATAAGGACAGAAGGGGCGGAGGAAGCGCCAATCAAACCGGAGCAGTTGGAAGGTACTGTCTCTCGGGGCGATAAGGTGCTGAAGATGCCGCCTCCTTCTAATAAAAAATCAAAGGGTGTTCAGACAGAAAAAGGGCTCTCTTTTACTAATAGAGAGACCCAAACTGTGGATATACCCCAGATTAAAAGGGTGGTTCAGGGAAATAAAATCTGTGCCGTACAGCATAAAGGAACACAGTGTGATCCGGCACCGTGTTTAATTAGTAGCGGGTGTCAAAGCACTGTGAACCCGACAATAGATTGTGGAATGGTGACTGAGTGGTCGGGTGAAGGTCCGATCGAACCGGGACAGCGGTATGGGACGGCTTCCCGGAGCGATACGGACCTCGAGACCCCGACCCACGTGATGAGGGAGTTGTCGCTCGTTACTGGAGGGGCGAAGGAAGTGCCGATCAAACCGGGGCAGCTGAAAAGTGCTGTTACCCAGGGCGAGGTGGTACTAATGACGCCGCCTCCTATAATGCGTAAAACAACGGGCGTGCAAACAGCAAAGAGGCTCTCTCTTCTCCATAGAGAGCCTCACGCTGTGCACAAGCCCCAGAATAAGCAGGAGACCCACAAACTGAAACACGGGTCTCCTGACAAGACAGAGAGAAGGGCTGAGAGCAGCAAACTGGCCGTAAAACCCTCCTTGGCGGAGGAAAGGGTGGAGCAAACATTGACGGAGTTCCCGAGATGTTTCTGGTCTCGCAGAGGGGGACAACCAGGAGGACATCGGCGGTGCTACAACTGCCGGCAACCGGGTCACGTGTGGCGTAGTTGTCCCCGGAGGACAGGGGAGCGGTGGGATAGCAGATACACCGTTCACCCAAGGTTCGCTGAGGGATCTAGACAACGGAACCACAGTCCAGATACCGCGTTCTCCTGGAGGAGGACGTCCCTCGCGGGGCTGGTCGCTTCGCCCCAGTTGGCTTCGCTAAGGGGGGGGAATTGTGGTGGATTGCCGGCTTTCGATTCTGGTTCTCACCCCCAGGCCGCCAGGAGGAGCTCTCCCAACAACGTGAACGTTCCCCGAGTTCCAGCAGGGCCTCATGGACTATGTAGTTTTTATACGCAGCCCTGCTGGATACCTTGGGGGCCACCAGGAGTCGCTGTAGGGGGACTCGGAGGCTCTTATGTGCCCTATAACCCGGGAGTACGTCATGGTCACGTGACAGGAAGATACGATGTGCTCCCGGGTTGAAGAAAAGGACTGTTTACCCTCACCCGGAAGGGATAAGGAACTGTGGACGGATTGGACAGGAGCACCTCCGGGTCAGGGTGTATAAAAGGACGATGGGAAATCCCAGACACTGAGCTGAGCTGGGTGGAAGGGTGGCAACGCGTCTGGGAGTGTGGAGGATTATTGTTATTATTATTATTATTGAGTATTGTGGAGAGGAGGGTGCTTTGTGCACAATTATTATTATAATTATAATTAATAAACCATTATTTGGACTTTTACCTGGTGTCTGAGGGTTCAAGGGGTCACGGAGACCTCAATCTTTCACAGCCTTTAAAGTGATCTTGGATTCGGTGCTTGGGAGATACCATCTACTGATTTTGTAGTCCTACTGGGAATTGGGGAATGTTGGAGCTTGCTTAAGATCTCAGTAGTGGAGGCAAAGTTAAGGAGCTGTAGCCAAAAGGTTGATTCTGCTTGTTAAGTGCTAGCAGGAGGGTCTACGGATATGACTGAGAGGTACACGCAGGACCAAAAGGTGGCAGCTGCAGTAGTGGCTGAATTAAAGGTCTGTGTGTTGTTAGGGTTTTTTTGTAATGAGGCTGAAAACGTATGTTATGACTCAGAAAGGATAGGTGAACTGTTGCCCAAAAAGAATAGTGAAACATTAATCTTAACTGAGGATATCATTGAGAGGTAAAAGGTGCACTTTAAGGATCTCCTTGACCTGTTAATTACCACTCATATTACAACAGCGCAGATGAGCAGAGAGCTGAGGAGACTTCGTGCCAGCAAAGCAAAGGGTCCAGATGGAGTATCGCCACGACTGCTGAAGGTCTGTGCATCAGAGCTGGGGGGTCCTCTACAGCGCATCTTCAACCTGAGCCTGGAACAGGGGAGAGTCCCGAGGCTTTGCAAAACATCTTGCATCACCCCAGTCCCAAAGGTATCACGTCCTAGTGAGCTGAATGACTTCCGGCCTGTTGCTCTGACATCACATGAGATGAAGACCATGGAGAGGCTGCTGCTTCACCACCTGAAGTCACAGGTTCAACACGCCCTCGACTCACTGCAGTTTGCATATCAGGAGAAGGTGGGAGCGGAGGATGCCATCATCTATATGCTACACTGATCCCTCTCCCACTTGGACAGAGGCAGTGGTGCTGAAAGAATTATGTTTCTTGACTTCTCTAGCGCCTTCAACACAATCCAACCTCTGTTCCTTAGGGACAAGCTGACAGAGATGGGAGTAGATTCATACCTGGTGGCATGGATCGTGGACTATCTTAAAGACAGACCTCAGTATATGCGTCTTGGGAACTGCACATCTGACATTGTGGTCAGCAACACAGGAGCGCCACAAGGGACTGTACTTTCTCCGGTCCTGTTCAGCCTATATACATCGGACTTCCAATACAACTCGGAGTCCTGCCACGTGCAAAAGTTCGCTGATGACACTGCTATCGTGGGCTGCATCAGGAGTGGGCAGGAGGAGGAGTATAGGGACCTAATCAATGACTTTGTTAAATGGTGCGACTCAAACCACCAATACCTGAACACCAGCAAAACCAAGGAGCTGGTGGTGGACTTCAGGAGGCCCAGACCCCTCATGGACCCCGTGATCATCAGAGGTGACTGTGTGCAGACCTATAAATACCTGGGAGTGCAGCTGGATGATAAATTAGACTGGACTGCCAATACTGATGCTCTGTGTAAGAAAGAAGGCTGGTGTCCTTCAACATCTGCAATAAGATGCTGGAGATGTTCTATCAAACGGTTGTGGCGAGCGCCCTCTTCTAAGCGGTGGTATGCTAGGGAGGCAGCATTAAGAAGAAAGATGCCTCACGCCTGGACAAACTGGTGAGGAATGCAGGCTCTATTGTTGGCATGGAGCTGGACAGTTTGACATCTGTGGCAGAGCGACGGGCGCTAAGCAGGCTCCTATTAATTATGGAGAATCCACTGCGTCCACTAAACAGTGTCATCTCCAGATGGAAGAGCAGCTTCAGCGACAGACTGCTGTCACTCTCCTGCTCCACTGACAGACTGAGAAGATCGTTCATCCTCCAAACTATGCAACTCTTCAATTCCACCCGGGGGGTAAACATTAACATTATACATAGTTATTGTCTGATAGTAATGCAGGTAAAAACAATCTTTAATTTAATATTGATTTTTTGTATCAGTATGCTGCTGTTGGAGTATGTGAATTTCCCCTTGGGATTGATAAAGTGTCTGTCTGTCTGTCTGTCTGTCTGTCTGTCTATCTATCTATCTATCTATCTATCTATCTATCTATCTATCTAGGGACCTGATCTATCTCAGTGGCTTAGGTTGCTATGATAATTAAAAAGTCCTGTAGTGTCAACATTGTGAGTAGGCAAGATTAAATCAGAAATGCTGAAAGTACTGGACATTATAGGGGTGGATTAGCAAATCGTTACAGGAAAAGTGTCTCAGAACTGCCAGACATGGGTGGTGTAATACAGACTGACATTATCCATTATTATGATATTGCTAAAACACAGATCCTGGCTTAAAAGCTAGGGAAAGAAACTTTTTAATGAAAGCTAAAATGTCTCAGTTTGCTAGATGGGGCCCCTCTGTTAAACGCAGATTCTTTGGTTTTCTGATAAGATGATCAATCACAGACCAAGTTAATCTCAGGTATAGCTCTCAGAGGTATAAACTGGAAGCCCAAGTTTTAAAAAGAACCATAAATCAAGGATGAGCAACAACCCAGCCACAGGGGATGCACAAACCAATGTGTTTCTTTATGTCAGTTCCATGCACGGATAAATGAGGAGACATACATCAGGAAGGGCATCTGGTGAAAAATTTGCCAGATCAATATGTGGACAAAAATACAGATTTCCTTACCAGATCAGTTGAGGTGCGGGTTAACAACAGCCACAACCAGTACTGTTAACCAACATCAGGGGTTGGTGGAAATTGGGCTACTGTTAGCCAAAGAAGGAGAAGAAAAGGAGAGAGGTGTGTCTGGAGGCAGAAGGAGAGGAGGAAGGAAAAGAGACTGGAGCTGAGGGTAGGAACTTTGAAGGTTGGCAGTATGACTGGTAAGGGGAGAGAGTTAGCTGATGTGATGGAGAGAAGAAAGATCGATATATTGTGCGTGCTAAAGACTAAATGGAAGGGGAGTAAGGCCAGGTGGATCGGAGGTGGATTCAAATTGTTCTATCATGGTATGGATGGAAGGAGAAATGGGGTAGAGGTTGTTTTGAAGGAACAGTATGTCAAGAGTGTTTGAGATGAAAAGAGTGTCAAGACAGAGTGATGATTATGAAGATGGAAATTGAAGGTGAGATGATGAATGCTGTTAGTATATATGCCCCACAAGTTGGGCGTGCGATGGATGAGATAGAAGATTTCTAGAGTGAGTTAGATGAAGTGATGGACAGTGTACTCAAGGGACAGACAGTGGAGATTGGAACAGATTTCAGTGGACATGACGGTGAAGGGAAGAGAAGGGATGAGAAGGTGATGAGTAGGTATGGTGTCAAGGAGAGGAATGAAAAGGGTCAGATGACAGTCGATTTTGCTGTGGTGAATATGTATTTTAAGAAGAGGGAGGAACATAGGGTGACGTACAAGAGTGGAGGAGGATGCACACAGGTAGATTATATCCTATGCAGGAGGATCACTGTGAAGGAGATTGAAGACTACAAAGTGATGGCAAGGAAAAGTGTAGTTAGGCAACATAGGATGGTGGTCTGTGGGATAATGTTGGAGATCAAGAACAGGAGGAGAGTGAAGCCAAGGATCAAATGGTGAAAGTTGAAAAAAGGAAGACTGCACGGTTGAGTTCAGGTAGGAGGTAAGACAGGCACTGGGTGGCAGTGAAGAGTTGCCATAGCAGGGCAACTACAGCAGAAGTGTGATATCTGAACAGATGAAGGAGGAAAAGGAAACCTGGTAGTGGAATGGGGAAGTTCAGGAGAGTATACAGAGGAAGAGGTTGGTGAAGAAGAAGTGGGATAGTCAGAGAGATGCAGAAAGTAGACAAAAGTACAAGGAGATAAGGCATAAGGTGAAGTGAAGAGAGAGGTGGCGAAGGCTAAAGAAAAGGTGTATGATGAGTTGTATGAGAGGCTGGACACTAAGGAGGGAGAAAAGGGAAACATGTGCAGCAGGTTAGGGTGATAAAGGACAAAGATGGAAATGTACTCACAAGCGAGGAGAGTGTGTTGAGCATCTGCTCAATGAAAGAAAGAAAGCGTACTTTGAGAAGCTAATAAATGAAGAGTATAAGAGAGAAATAAGGTTGGATGATGTGGAGATAATGAATCAGGAAGTGCAATGGATTAGCAAGGAGGAAGTAAGGACAGCTATGAAGAGGATGAAGAATGGAAAGGCCTTTGGTCCAGATTACATACCCGTGGAAGCATAGAGGTGTTTAGGAGAGATGGTCGTGGATTTTTTTAAACGGATTGTTTAATGGAATCTTTGAAAGTGAGAGGATGCCTGCGGAGTGGAGAAGAAGTATACTGGTACCGATTTTTAAGAATAAGGAGGATGTGCACAGCTTTAGTAACTATAGGGGGATAAAATTGATGAGCCACAGCATTAAGTTATGGGAAAGAGTAATGGAAGCTAGGTTAAGAAGGGTGTGATGATTAGTGAGCAGCAGTATGATTTCATACCTGGAAAGTGCACCACAGATGCAATGTTTGCTCTGAGGGTGTTGATGGAGAAGTAAAGAGAAGGCCAGAAGGAGTTGCATTGCATCTTTGTGGACCTAGAGAAAGCATATGACATGGTGCCTCAAGAGGACTTGTGGTATTGTATGAGGAAATCAGGAGTGGCAAAGAAGTATCTAAGAGTTGTACAGGATATGTACAAGGGAAGTGTGACAGTGGTGAGGCCTGCAGTAGGAGTGATGGATGCATTCAACATGGAGGTGGGATTACATCAAGAATCGGCTCTGAGCCCTTTCTTATTTGCAATGGTGAGGGACAGGTTGACAGACGAGATAAGACAGCAGTCCCTATGGAGCATATGTTTCCTGACTACATTGTGATCTGTACCGAGAGTAGGGAGCAGGTTGAGGAGACCCTGGAGAGGTGGAGATATGTTCTAGTTAGGGGAGGAATGAAGATCAGTAGGAACAAGACAGAATACATGTGTTTAAATGAGAGGGAGGTCAGTGGAATAGTGAGGATGCTGGGAGTAGAGATGGCAAAGGTGGATGATTTTAAATACTTAGGATCAACAGTACAGAGTAACAGGGATTGTGGAAAAGAGGTGAAAAAGAGCATGCAGGCAGGGTGGACGGGGTGGTGAAGAGTGTCAGGAGTAATTTGTGACAGATGGGTATCAGCAAGATTGAAAGGGAAGGTCTACAGGACAGTAGTGAGACCAGCTATGTTTTATGGGTTGGAGACGGAGACACTGACCAAAAAACAGGAGACAGGGCTGAAGGTGACAGAGTTAAAGATGTTAAGATTTGCACTGGGTGTGATGAGGATGGACAGGATTAGAAATTAGTACATTAAAGGGTCAGCTCAGGTTGGACAGTTTGGAGACAAATTCAGAGAGGCGAGATTGCATTGGTTTGGATATGTGCAGAGGAGTGATGCTGGGTACATTGGGAAATGAATGCTAAGGATAGAGCTGCCCTGCAAGCAGAATAGAGTAGGGCCTAAGAGAAGGTTTATGGATGTTTTTAGAGAGGACATGCAGATGATGGATGTCACAGAGCAAGATGCAGAGGACAGGAAGATATGTAAAAAGATGATCTGTTGTGGAAACCCCCTAACGGGAGCAGCCAAAAGAAGAAGAAGAAATCAAGGATGAGTAACACTGATAGACAGAACTTTTCACCAGTAGTCAACCAAGAGGATGGGCTTATGTACATCCACGAAGCCAATGAGAAGACCTCTATTCCTTCCTTTAGAAACCCTTGTAAGACTTAACTAATTGTGTCCCCTATCAAGCTTACTGCTTGATCTAGCTGTAACTTCTGCTGTATAGCAGTGACAGTAGTGCTTATAGGGAGTGGCCGTTAAAGTTAAAGCAATCTCTTCTACTCCAAAAGGTAACTGGGGGTGAACTGAAAAAATGAAAGACCGTCTGTAACAAAAGTTTGGATGAGAGATGCCATTAATTTAAATTTTGGTAAAAACAATAAGTACCCAAGCAGAGGAAGGCCATATATGAGAGGCCACACATTTGCCTTGCTAACAAAAAGGGCTAACTGATCACCAATTCACCCAGCAGGTGCAATTTTCTTAGCTACTGAGGATACTGTGTTTGTAAAACCTTCTAAGAGAAATTGCAGTGCTGCCTGCAACCAGAAGAAAGAAAGTGCACTGAAAAATTCTTCCATGTGTGTGTAGAGAAAGCCGACCACGAAAGGAACAAAGCATGCTCATCTCCACCATAAGTGCTACTTTAATTCTGAGAACTTATAAATTGTACTTTAACAGAAGCAAGCTAATCTATAATGGTATTGGTGACACTGTAACATGAAAACCTTCTGAATAATTAGTTATGGCTCTTAGGAGTTTCTTATCCTAAATTCAGTTTGGGTAGTGGAAAGACCGGGAAGAGAGCTTATTCCGGGTGTTACCTCCCCTGGATCACCAGATGGCAGCCCCCCTAGGTTTCAGCGTTGTCTCAGACTCCCAGAGGGCTCCATGGGAGTTGGAGTTTGCCGCAGCCCTGTTGGGTTCTGTGGGTGCCGCCAGGGGTTGCTGCAGGAACTGCTGAGCCCTTTGTTGCAGCATGTCTGCCACACCTGAAAATTCTGCCAGAAGAAGATCACACAGACACCTGGAGTACTTCCAGGTGGCCTATAAAAGGAGCAAGCAGCCACTAATATGGGAGCCAGAGTCGGGAAGTGGAGGACAAAGCTTGCCAGTAGGAGTGGAGGTGGAAGGAAAATGGAGAGAGAGAGAGAGATGAGAGAAAGAAGAAATGTGTGTACTGTGTCTGTGTTTTAACTGTGCTGTACAAGTGAGAAGCAGGGGAAGGTGTGTCCTACAAGGAAAAAGTAAAAAAATAAAAATGCTAAAAATGTGTGTGCAGAACTTGTGCCCTGAGTCTATCTGTCAGGTTTGGGCGGCAGGAGCGCATTCTGCAGGCCACAGGGTTATGTTGATTTTCAAGTCTAATGTTGCTTTACCACAAACATCTGTATATGTGAATGTGTCCAGTAATGGGATGACACCTCATCCAGGGGTGCCAGGACATGTTGCATCCTCCTGTGACTTGAAACTAGAATAAGAGAGTTTATTAAAAAAAGAAATAAAAATCCAAATATTTATACAGCCATGTTTGCTTACCATTAACCCAGGTACTGATCTACAACAAACAACTATGGAAGCACAAAGTAATAAAAATCTAGTGTGTGTACAAGATTGGAATGTTTTCATCTAGAGGACTGTGATTGTAAAATATTTTATGCCAAAGCTCACTGCTTATATAAAGGAGATTGACTATTCTGCCCATTTTTAAGCCAATGATGAAATTGGGCCTCTACTTGTACAGCTAAACATGATGTTATATTGAGATCAATTAAGGTATGGAATTTATTACTGTGCACAAAACATTATTTTTAGGACAATTCTATAACTTAAAGAAAGCAAAATAATGCCAAAGTAGAAATTTGTGCTTAGGACTACCTGTAGTTTGGATCTAGAATCTTGATGATAAAAACATAAATGGCATTGTGATCTTTTGGCCAAGTCAAATAGTTGTAGCCACTGCTATTCAGAATTTCATAAGGTTTAGTTAAGTTTCCAAAGGAGCCAGGTGTCAGCTCAAAGCAGCTTCTGTAATTCTGAGAAAAAAAGAACAATGTAAATTATTTCTATAGACTGCAAAAGTTAAAAATGATTAAAATCAGATGGCAGTTATTAAATTATTTATATAATTAATTAATAATTACAGGTCAGCTTCATTCTCTAGGTGTGAGTAAGGAGGACTCCTTTTTTTGCAAATTGTCTCAAAATATTATTTTTTATTTACAATACATACATTCATATATACAGAGGTGGGTAATAACGAGTTACAAGTACTCCGTAACATTTACTTGAGTAACTTTTAAAAAAAATTGTACTTCTAAGAGTAGTTTTACCGCACCTTACTTTTTACTTTTACTTTTACTTGAGTACATTTGTGAAGAAGCAATGCTACTCTTACTCCGCTACATTGGGCAACACTCGAATCGTTACTTTTTTTCCATTACAGTAATCCCTCGCTATATCGCACTTCGACTTTCGCGGCTTCACTTTATCGCGGATTTTATATGTAAGCATATTTAAATATATATCGCAGATTTTTCGTTGGTTCGTGGGTTTCAGTGGACAATGGGTCTTTTAATTTCTGGTACATGCTTCCTCAGTTGGTTTGCTCAGTTGATTTCATACAAGGGACGCTATTGGCAGATGGCTGAGAAGCTACCCAATCAGAGCACGTATTATGTATTAAATAAAACTCCTCAAATATATTGTGAGCATGGGGGCTGTTCGCACCCCTAGAGGATACGACCGCTCCTCAAAAAACGCTGAAAGATTACCTTCACATTGCTCCCTTCCTTGCTGGGCTTACTTGTGGCTGCTTTGTCAAGCGACATGCTTCCCGCACGGTGGTTCGCATACTTAAAAGATCAAACAGCACCTATTGATTTTTGATTGTTTGCTTTTCTCTCTCTCTCTCTCTCTCTCTCTCTTGCTCTGACATTCTCTGCTCCTGACAGAGGGGGTGTGAGCAGGGGGGCTGTTCGCACCCCTAGACGATATGGACGCTCGTCTAAAAATGCTGAAAGATTACTTTCACATTGCTCCCTTCCTTGCAGCTGCTTTGTCAAGTGACATGCTTCCCGCATGGTGCTTCACATACTTAGAATCTCGAACGGCACCTATTGGTTTTTGATTGTTTGCTTTTCTCTCTCTCTCTCTCTCTCTGACATTCTCTGCTCCTGACGCGCACTCCTTTGAAGAGGAAGATATGTTTGCATTCTTTTAATTGTGAGACGGAACTGTCATCTCTGTCTTGTCATGGAGCACGTTTAAACTTTTGAAAAAGAGATAAATGTTTGTTTGCAGTGTTTGAATAAAGTTCCTGTCTCTCTACAACCTCCTGTGTTTCTGTGCAAATTTGTGACCCAAGCATGACAATATAAAAATAACCATATAAACATATGGTTTCTACTTCGCGGATTTTCACCTTTTGCGGGGGGTTCTGGAACGCAACCCCCACAATCGAGGAGAGATTACTGTATATCTCTTATATACAGTATATTTCTCTTCTGGTTCGTCCTGCTACCTGTTCAAAAGCGGTCCCGCCCACACGCAGCTGACACAGCATTTCTCGATTGCTATTTATCCTCTTCCAAACCCTTCCCCACGCTGCCTGTGGCTCCTCTTCAAAACCGGTCCCACCCATACGCAGCCGACACGGAATTTCTCAATTCCTATTCCTGCTCTTCCAAACCCTTCTCCACACTGCCTGAGGCCTCCCATACACCCCCACACCGCTTTTCTCAATTCCTATTCCTCCTTCACACTATCGCGTTCCCCGCTCCTCTCTCATGACCCCATTGGTGTCACGTCACCACCCTATATCTAGCCTAACCACGTGACCTTTCACTTCAGCCATGTGTGCGCCTGGGAGTCTGTTCCGTAGCCTGCTACAGAAAGGTACTCTGTCGACCATTGGCATTGGTTTCGCTCCTTCGTATTTTCGTTATACTGCAACGGTTGTTTTCTAAGCCTTTGTTATAAAATGAACGACAGTATCTTCTCTGTCGATGGGTTTTTGTACAACGTCATCTCTATTCCGGGATCCAGCAACTGCCTGTTCCTATCAGTGGGTTATTTCTTGACACAAACGGTTGACAAAGGCAATGCACTCTCACTACAACATAGGGCAGTAGATTTCGTTGCATCACATTGGGACAGATGCGTCTTTCAAGAAGTATTTATTTCTTTTTGATTTCTGAATTCCTTTCTTACCGTTTTCCATTCCTATTCTTACACCGCTGTATGCTATGGCGGGCATCGGCTAGTACGCTATATTTTTGCCAGAGAGAAGCCACCAGTGGATCTACTGCATGACTGTTTCACCAATCAGACACAGCAACAATAATCACAAGACTCCATTTCACCAATCAGACGTAGCAACAATAATCACAAGACTCCATTTCACCAATCAGACGTAGCAACAATAATCACAAGACTCTGTTTCAGCAATCAGACTTAGCAACAATAATCACATGGCTCTGTTTCACAAATCAGACGTAGCCATGCAGTCACATGACCACACACAAACTATGGCAGCATAGCGGCAGAAACTCCTCACAGACAGCGGACAGGGAAAGAAAGAATACATGAAAAATGAGAGCCAGCTCCTGCTGAAGTTTAACCATGACTTCACTGAGTGAAGAACAAGCACGTTTTAACCAAACATGCACAGACACAGACAGTCAAGGTAAAGTGAAATTAAGTAGTTTGCACTGTTCAAACATACATGTTACCTACTGTAGGTATTGGCTTCAAAAGCTTTGTTGTGAAAAACTGAGATTTGGAACTTTGTGTTATTTGTGCATCTTTATTTTGTAAAGATGTTACTTATTTTTACTCATTTTTTATTTTATTATTTGGAAATAGCAGAATGTGCACATTATTTTATATTTTTGTCTGTCTTATTACAACATTTCTAAAAAATCAATCATTTATTATGTTCAGTTATTCAGTACTTGAGTAGTCTTTTCACCAAATACTTTTTTACTCTTACTTGAGTAATTTTTTGAATCACTACTTTTTACTTCCACTTGAGTAATATTATTTTGAAGTAATGCTATTCTTACTTGAGTACAATTTTTGGCTACTCTACCCACCTCTGCATATATATTTATATAATTTTAAAAATTACCTATTAGTGACAATTTTGCATTTTACTCATCTGAAGCTAAAAGCACACCATTACCTCAGTGTTATATGACTGTGGCTACATGCCCCTTTGAACTTATGCAAGAGAAGTAAAAATCACTGAGGATGCAGAGGTGTAGCTAGGGTTTTCAGCATCTGGGGACAACTGAAGATTTCGCGCCCCCTCCTGTTTGCCAAAATGCAATGGGGAAGGGAAAGAAAATTTAAAAATGGCGCCCCCTGGATGCTGCGCCCGGGGACAGATGATCCCCCTTGCCACCCCCGGCTACGCCACTGTGAGGATGATAAAGCAATCTGAAGTAAATACTGTAGATGGCTGTAATTTTTGCAACTATTTACAGCCCCCTTGTGTATACACATATTCTGCAGAGAGTGTTAAAATATGTAATGTTACATTATTGGACATTAAAATCAGTGAAGAACCCAAAACCATAAATTACTACACAAATTTGAGGCCCATCATTTGGGATTCACCCCCATAAACTACCCTACCGTACAGGAAGCTGCAGCCACTTTTCCTGCCCCTGTGACCAGCTGGCCACAAATAGTGGCCACTCCTCCATTTCCTAGCTCTCCTAAATGTCCATAGCACATTGTACCAAATTTAGAAAGAAAACAAATATCTACATCAGTTTCCAGCACTGGACATAAATTGGTCAAGAACAGTGTTGGAGAACATTACTTTGAAAAGTAATTTGGTTATATTACTTGTTTACGGAGGTAGGTCATTGCCATTGTCCGAGTACCATAAATTTTGCAAGTGCAAGTTGCATTTTGACTACATTTTACAAGTGCAAGTTACATTTTTAGCACATTTTGTAAGTGATAGTTACATTTTTGCGATCACATGCATTTTGGCAGCGTTCTGACATTGCATCGCTGACAAAATTTTTTGAGAGTGGAAGCAGCAAGGAAAAGGCAGGACTTTGTTCTTCTAGCCAATAGGGGTAGTCAATGCTAACCAGCTAATCCTGAGACACGCCTCCTTCCCCACCTCCAAACAGGAAAGCACATCTTTGACGCAGATGCATGATATAAAACATGGATTTGCTGCAGGTGCTGTATCCAACGCAGTTCCCCCTGGCAAAAATGTCAAAATCAAACCTCAAAAATCAGTGATGTTTCATAATCAGGGCTTGTACTAATATCAATATTAGACCATGCCCTTATCTACACATCATTGAAAGGTCAAACTTCTATGTTCTTAAAAAAAGGAAAAAAATAATTCAACTTTGCTCAGCCGCAGCAAGGAACCCATGACAAGGCACGTTTCTGCGGCTCATTCACAGATGACAATTGTACATTCAATGCTCAATTCTTTTAAGAAGCAGAGATTAGAATATGAACAAAGGGTCATGGAGATGTGTCATTATGCATAAAATGTGTATCATTTTACAGCGTTTTCTAAAACTTTTTTTGTTTCGGGACCTTTGTTCTCAAGTGTACAGCACACATCCTCCCAAATACAGATGATCACTAGTGGTGGGGAACAGGTAATATTAGCTTGTGATGTTTCACATTCAAATCTGATCAATTGCAAGTGTACAAATCTGTTCGTCACATGCCAGGAACAAGCAATCATTTTAATTATTTTTTTGAATTGAAAATAAAGTGTGGACCAAAACTGATGGTAGGTCATCAGATTTGGTCCCACCTATAATTTAATGTAGTACTAAGGAATAAGAAGTCAGTTGATACAAATTTTTATATGATTCTTTCCAGTCATTCCCCCAGTCTGCTGCTTGGAAATTGAACACTGGACAGCTAAAATTGTGCCACATTTAAACTGATTGTAAGAGGTTTTTTGTACCACTTTCCAATTTACTGTGCCCCTTCATCCAATCCATTGGGATGGGCACTCATTTCCATAGCCTGAGCACAGCTATAGAAATGAGTGCCCTTTATTGCTTGCATGATGAATACTAGAATTATACAAATGCCCAAAGTTTATTTTAGAAGATTGAATGAAGTCTTCTATATTACTGTCATGTCTACTGTGCCTTTTTGTCCCATCCACTCGAGGAGATACTTATTTCCTCAGGTGGGCCTTTGTGTGCCCCCTTGTCTTCGGCTTTCAGATTGAACACTGGTCACCTAAAATGATTTAAAATGTATTTTATAAGCTTGCTGAAATTGTACTACTTTTACTTTCAGTTCTACTGTGCCCCATTGTCCTATCCACTCGAAGGGACACTTTTCTACAACTGAGCCTTTGCTGTAGAAATGTGCACCCCCTGACTGCTGCTTACAAAATAAACACTAGACAGCTAAAATTGCTCAAAATGTATTTGAACAATTTTATATCACTTTCATTTCTACTGTGGCCCTCTGTCCCTTCCTGTTGAGGAGACATTAATTTTCATGGCTAGAGCCATGAACAAATACGTACAAATACGAGTCCCTAACTGCTGCTTTAAAATGAATGCTGGAATTGCAAAATTTTCCAAAGTCTCTTTTAAAAGTTCACAGGCACCCTTAATTATCACTTTCTTTTTCATTGTATCCCTCTATTCTGTCAGCTGGTAGGGATACTTATTGCAATGGCCGGAGGTAGCCTTTAGAATCCTATTTCTGTTCTGAAAAATCAAACTACAATATTGAACATCAAACTCTTCCAGAGTCTTTTTTTTAACTATGTCAAATTCTCTTAAATACAAAGAAAGGTGAGACAACTTTTTCCAAGATATATGCCGCTGTAGAGTAACAAAGAAGTCAAACTGATTAGGAAATCTTTTGATGACAGTTTGTTTAAATATATACTGAGTAAAATATCATTTTTCATCATCCTCACATTTCCAATTTGATATTACAGGATATATATTACAGGATATATATTACAAATATACATTTAAATTATAACCGCTGACAATTACTTATATATAAACATTTCCCCTGCAGTGGGTTGGCACCCTGCCCGGGATTGGTTCCCTGTGTTGGCTGGGATTGGCTCCAGCAGACCCCCATGACTCTGTGTTCGGATTCAGTGGGTTGGAAAATGGATGGATGGATATACATTTCCCAACAAACAACTTCAATGTGTACACATACTAGGAATTAAATACACAGATTCTGAAGTTTACATGAATGTTGAAGGAAAAAATGTGTGTTAGGTTCTATTCTATGGAGTTTTCATAACTTATTCATTATATCTTTTAAGGTTTCTTGATATCTTTTATAATCAGCTTTTTAAAATACTTTTTGAATTTTACTGCCACTTCATAGAATTAGAAACTTGACATCAACTCCCAACTTGTTCATTGTCAGTGTAAGCCTTTTTACATTTTTCCTGTGTCCATTAAGACAATTTCTGAGTTTCACTACCCATCTGAAAGACTTGGCATCTAGTTAGGTTCAGGTTTAAACTGTAATACAGTGAACATGTGTGACTGTGGCAAGCACTAGACTGGCATTTCTCGTTTTTTGTCTTCTAGTCCATGCCTGTGAACATCTTTTGCAGAAGGGGGGCTTGCATAGAGGATGGATACTACCAATTTTTAAGGCATTTTAAAACTAGTTACTAAAGATTTTTTGTATGTGTTTTGCAGTGTCTCATGTTGCAAGTGTTGGATCCATAGAGGAAGTCAACTTAAATAAATTTAAATAAATAAATTTAATATATTTTTTTTAGTTCCGGCGCCGCCGAGAGTGGCAGCGTTTTCAGCAGCTCCTTGTATGACTGTATGTGTATGTGTACTTTTCTACTTTTATTTTTCTCCTTTTTTTTTTTTTTTTTTTTATTGATCACTCCTATCACTTTATTTTATGTGGATTCGTTCCCTGGACACACTTACTTGTACAACGTGGGCATGGATTTTTACACACCGAGACTCGTCTATTCAAGTACTCAACTTCGAGCGCTGAAAACAAATGCCAGTGCCAGTGTGGTTCCCTATTTACCCGACGAGGTAAGAAGGCGGTATCGTGGCAGCAGAGACCGACACTAAGCTAAAAATGAAGCGGCTTGCGTGAAAGTGGTGTTTTAAGCCTTCGGTGCCTTCTGTGATTCTGGGAAATGTGAACTCAATCTCAAATAAGATCGACGAACTGGCTGCGCTGATGAAAAATGTCAGAACCTACAGAGAATGCAGTTTGTTGTGCTTTTGTGAAACGTGGCTAACTACCACCATCCCAGATGCTAACGTGGAACTACCCGGGTTTAGCACAGTTAGAGCGGACAGAGATGCAAGTACCTGCGGGAAGCACAAAGGAGGAGGACTCACTCTCTATGTTAATACACGGTGGTGTAACTCTGGACATGTTAACGTCAAAGTCTCCACTTGCTGCAGGGACATCGAACTGTTGGCCGTAAGTTTGCGTCCCTATTACTTTCCCAGAGAGTTTGGACACGTCATTGTTGTCATCGTGTACATCCCTCCTCGGGTGGACGTGGAGACAGCGAGTGACATCATCCATTCTGCTGTTGCTAAGTTACAAACGCAGCACCCTGAGGTGCTTGTGCTAATCGCTGGAGACTTTAACCATGTGACGCTGGACAAAACATTACCTGCCTTCTCCCAGTATGTGGACTGTAACACCCGGGGAAATAAGACTATTGACTTACTGAATGCAAACACTAAAGACGCATACAGCGCCACCCCGCTGCCTGCTCTTGGGAAAGCAGATCATAACCTGGTTTTGCTTCAGCCTTACTACAAACCAAAAGTGAGGGTCCTACCTACAACCACACGATCATTCAGGAAGTGGACCCCGGAGGCAAAGAAGGCTCTGAGAGAATGTTTTGGAACTACAGACTGGGATATCCTGCAGGGATCACATAGTGAGAACATTGAGGAAGTTGTTGACTGCACTACTGACTACATCAACTTCTGTATGGACATTGTAGTTCCAGTAAGAACTGTACGCTGCTATGCTAATAACAAGCCATGGATTACAAGTGACATCAAGGGCCTTTTGAGCCAGAAGAAAGGGGCTTTTAAAGGCGGTGATCAGCATGAGCTCAAGCATGTGCAGAAGGAACTCCGAGTCCAGCTCAGGGCAGCGAAGGAGCAGTACAGGAGAAAGCTGGAGCAGAAGTTGCAGAAAAACAGCATGAAGGAAGTGTGGGATGGGATGAAGATCATCACTGGCTGCAGCTCGAAGCGGGGTACCACCACCGAGAGAGACGTGAAGAGAGCAAACCAAATGAACAACTTCTTTAACAGGTTGACCACCCTAACCCACTCTCACTCTCACCTTGGAGTACTGCACCCTCCACACATCCTTCTGCTGATACCAGCATAGGAGAGACATCCCCACCCATAATTACAACAGCGCAAGTCAGCAGAGAGCTGAGGAGACTTTGTGCCAGCAAAGCAGCAGGTCCAGATAGAGTATCGCCACGTCTGCTGAAGATCTGTGCATCGGAGCTGGGGGGTCCTCTACAGCACATCTTCAACCTGAGTCTGGAACAGGGGAGAGTCCTGAGGCTTTGGAAAACATCTTCCATCACCCAAGTCCCAAAGGTATCACGTCCTAGTGAGCTGAATGACTTCCGGCCTGTTGGTCTGACATCACGTGATGAAGACCATGGATAGGCTGCTGCTTCACCACCTGAGGCCACAGGTTCAACACGCCCTTGACCCTCTGCAGTTTGCATATCAGGAGAAGGTGGGAGCGGAGGATGCCATCATCTATATGCTACATCAATCCCTCTCCCACTTGGACAGAGGCAGTGGTGCTGTAAGAATTATGTTTCTAGACTTCTCTAGCGCCTTCAACACAATCCAACCTCTGCTCCTTAGGGACAAGCTGACAGAGATGGGAGTAGATTCATACCTGGCGGCATGGATCGTGGACTATCTTAAAGACAGACCTCAGTATATGCGTCTTGGGAACTGCACATCTGACATTGTGGTCAGCAACACAGGAGCGCCACAAGGGACTGTACTTTCTCCGGTCCTGTTCAGCCTATATACATCGGACTTCCAATACAACTCGGAGTCCTGCCACGTGCAAAAGTTCGCTGATGACACTGCTATCGTGGGCTACATTAGGAGTGGGCAGGAGGAGGAGTATAGGGACCTAATCAATGACTTTGTTAAATGGTGCGACTCAAACCACCTACACCGGAACACCAGCAAAACCAAGGAGCTGGTGGTGGATTTTAGGAGGCCCAGACCCCTCATGGACCCCGTGATCATCAGAGGTGACTGTGTGCAGACCTATAAATACCTGGGAATGCAACTGGATGATAAATTAGACTGGACTGCCAATATTGATGCTCTGTGTAAGAAAGGACAGAGCCGGTTATACTTCCTTAGAAGGCTGGCGTCCTTCAACATCTGCAATAAGATGCTGCAGATGTTCTATCAGACGGTTGTGGCGAGTGCCCTCTTCTAAGTGGTGGTGTGCTGGGGAGGCAGCATTAAGAAGAAAGACGCCTCACGGCTGGACAAACTGGTGAGGAAGGCAGGCTCTATTGTTGGCATGGAGCTAGACAGTTTGACATCTGTGGCAGAGCGACGGGCACTCAGCAGGCTCCTATCAATTATGGAAAATCCACTGCATCCACTAAACAGTGTCATGTCCAGACAGAAGAGCAGCTTCAGCGACAGACTGCTGTCACTGTCCTGCTCCACTGACAGACTGAGAAGATCGTTCCTCCCCCAAACTATGCAACTCTTCAATTCCACCCGGGGGATGGGGGGGAATATTAACATTATACAAAGTTATTGTCTGTTTTTTACCTGCATTATTATCAATCTTTAATTTAATATTGTTTTTTGTATCAGTAAGGTGCTGCTGGAGTATGTGAATTTCCCCTTGGGATTAATAAAGTATCTATCTATCTATCTATCTATCTATCTATCTATCTATCTATCTATCTATCTATCTATCTATCTATCTATCTATCTATCTATCTATCTATCTAAAGAAAGCATACATTTTGAGGAGTTGTTTGCAGTGTTTTACATTGCACCATATTTTTCATTACTGTGTGAATATAATTTTTCAAGGGGATGACATCTACTATCTTAAAATGTAGAAGCAGGGCAAGAAGAGAAATATGAAGGTTGTTTCATTAGTTGAGGAGACAAAGGAAATTTACAGTATAAGAAAGTTCATGCCAAGAATATATAAAACTACTGATATTGTTTCACAAAGATATTACTGGCCTGGTTTGTACGTCGACATTAAAATTGATTAGATTTTCTGGTCATTCTAATCATTGTTTTTAATTAAAAGACTATAATAGTAAAACAGATTCAATAAAATGTTTAACTTATGGGTTGCAGTTATAGAAAAGTAGATTCTTAACGTTCACGATTTGCATATATTCAAAAGATAAGCAAAATGACACCTTTTATTGGCTAAGTAAAAAGATTACAATATGCAAGCTTTCGAGGCAACTCAGGCCCCTTCTTGCCTGAAGAAGAGGCAACTCTGGGTTGCTATTATAGAAAAGTAGATTCTTAATGTTCATGATTTGCATATATTCAAATATTCAAGGCCCTTCTGGGGCCTGAGTTGCCTCAAAAGCCTGCATATTGTAATCTTTTTAGTTAGCCAATAAAAGGTGTCATTTTGCTTGACTTTTCACTACATTCATAATGGCTAACACGGTACAACACCCTAGTACTACATATATTCAAAGATAATCATGAGCATATGTGAAAATAACCATTATAACACAGTGCTTGTTAGTATAGCAAGGGTTAAATTACAAAAAGACCCATGCCTGTATATTTTTATTTTTCTTATCAAGCTGGAAACCACCAACCTTAATTCTATACTTTCTTACTCTTGTTTTATTTCTTTTATTGTATGTATAGTTCGTGGATACAGCTGACTCGAATTGTATGATTGATTTGGCTTAATATGGACTCTGCTTTGACTGGGAACAGCTGAGTCTGTGGATCACGGGACGAGACCTACGAACATTTCTTTGTGACCTTCTCCATCACTATGTGCCTGCCCGCCCACTAAGGTCCTCTGATTCTGGCAATCTTGTTGTACCCCACACTAATCTACACTCCATGGGTGACAGGGCCTTCAGCTGTATAGCGCCCAGACTCTGGAATGACCTACCAAAATTAATCAGGTCAGCTGACTCCATGAATTCTTTTAAAAAACAACTCAAAACTCATCTGTTCAGGAAGGCTTTTAGCTCTACTTGACTTTATTACCCTTCTCTCAGTTTACTTCTCTGTCAAGATGCTCATGTAACCTGTATGTGTGTGTGCTAGACCATCAATTATGTTGTCTGTTTTTTTTTTCAGAATTCACTGTCTTAATCTTCTTTATTTATGTAGATAGATAGATAGATAGATAGATAGATAGATAGATAGATAGATAGATAGATAGATAGATAGATAGATAGATAGATAGATAGATAGATAGATAGATAGATAGATAGATAGATAGATAGATAGATAGATAGATAGATAGATAGATAGATAGATACTTTATTAATCCCAATGGGAAATTCACATTCTTCAGCAGCAGCATACTGATACAATAAATAATATTAAATTAAAGAATGATAATAATACAGGTGAAAAAAAAAAAAAAAACAGACAATAACTATGTATAATGTTAAATATTAACGTTTACCCCCCCTGGTGGAATTAAAGAGTCGCATAGTTTGGGGGAGGAACGATCTCCTCAATCTGTCTGTGGAGCAGGACAGTGACAGCAGTCTGTCGCTGAAGCTGCTCTTCTGTCTGGAGATGACATTATTTAGTGGATGCAGTGGATTCTCCATAATTGATAGGAGCCTGCTCAGCGCCCTTCGCTCTGCCACAGATGTTAAACTGTCCAGCTCCATGCCAACAATAGAGCCTGCCTTCCTCACCAGTTTGTCCAGGCGTGAGGCGTCTTTCCTCTTAATGCTGCCTCCCCAGCACACCACTGCGTAGAAGAGGGCGCTCGCCACAACTGTTTGATAGAACATCTGCAGCATCTTATTGCAGATGTTGAAGGAAGCCAGTATAACCGGCTTTGTCCTTTCTTGCACAGCGCATCAGTATTGGCAGTCCATTCTAATTTATCATCCAGCTGCACTCCCAGATATTTATAGGTCTGCACCATCTGCACACAGTCACCTTTGATGATCACTGGGTCTATGAGGGGTCTGGGCCTCCTAAAATCCACCACCAGCTCCTTGGTTTTGCTGGTGTTCAGGTGTAGGTGGTTTGAGTCGGACCATTTAACAAAGTCATTGATTAGGTCCCTATACTCCTCCTCCAGCCCATTCCTGATACAGCCCACGATAGCAGTGTCATCAGCGAACTTTTGCACATGGCAGGACTCCGAGTTGTATTGGAAGTCCGATGTATATAGGCTGAACAGGACCGGAGAAAGTACAGTCCCTTGTGGCGCTCCTGTGTTGCTGACCACAATGTCAGACGTGCAGTTCCCAAGACGCACATACTGAGGTCTGTCTTTAAGATAGTCCACGATCCATGCCACTAGGTATGAATCTAATCCCATCTCTGTCAGCTTGTCTGGTTTGTACAATGCTATATACTGTATACGCTGCCGTTCTTTACTATATTCTGTAAGTGCCTTGAGCATGGGAAAGGTGCTATATAAATAAAATGTATTATTATTATTATTATTATGAGTGAAGGTCACGCATGTAGAGACAAGCAGAACCCCCCTTTTTTCCAGGTGGCAAATGTGAGCTGAGGACTAGAGATAATGGTGGCAGGAACTGGACAGGTTCAAGGTGGGGAGAGGGCCTGCCATGTGGGCATGATGGATAAGAGAGAGTGCTACGTTCATTAGTAAGTATTGGTGGACTAATTATAGGCAAGACCAAGACAATGGGAAGTTGAAGTCAGATAGTGAGTGAGGTAAACCTTTGATAAGAACTGTAATAAATGAAAGGTAGCTGAATTGCTAATTTCTGAGTTCATCTGACCTGAGACTGTACATCACACAATAAAGGTCTCCGTGTGCCTTCTTTGATCAACGTGTTTCTAGCACAACAGATTCTTGGTGACCCCTGATGTGTTAGCAAAAAGCTGCTTTGATGATCTGGAGGTGGGGCGGGGATCTACGAGACAGACACAGATGGTGGCCACATAAGAAGGTAAGTGATATTTTGCTAAGAATTGTTTGTGTAAGTTTTAAAGAGATTCCGCCTCTCTGTCTGAAGCACCATGATAGCCTTTCTAATAAAGAACAAAAAGACGAGGAAGGACTGAAGGATGGGAATGCAGAATTGAACCAGAGAGTCGACTGTGAAGCCGCACAAGCTGAAAGTGTGTTACTGAATGACTGTGAATCTGTGAGTGTGTGTAAAGAAAAACTGAGAACTCAAGTTTTCAGAACTGGTGGCTACTGCTTTGCCTTGTGAGGGCAAATATCTGAACTGACCAGTTGCAAGACCTGCTACTGCTCTGTTGTGACAACCACGGGGGTCTGTACATGTGGGCAAAAAATTGCTAGAGTATCATTTTTGGTGCAATCAGACCACTCTTCCAGTAAATTGTGCTTGGGCCAACAAGTTGCAGGAGGCTGCTGTGCTCGAGCCGATCTTGTTAGAGAGTGTGCTGGAGGTGTGTGTGTGCTGAATCCTTATTGTGTTGAGGCCCCTCTGTACTACGTTCTTTCAGGATCATCAGTGAAAAAAACGTTTGTCATTAGTAGTATGGTCTGGAGAGGGCTGAATCGAGACAGGTGGTGTGAATGAGATAGTGTGAAACTGACTAGTGCAGGGAAAGCGCAGGGAAACATAGACAAGAATAGGGCTAGTGTAGTAGCTTTAGAAAAATAGATAGGTGAGCATAGGATAGAATAGGGGTTATGGATAGAATACGGGTTATGGAGTATGCAAGGAAACAGTAATTAATTGACAGAATGTAGATTCTGCACAGATATAAATGTAGCTTTGCATGTAGGGTTGAGTATACATATACTGTGTCATAGGCTTGAATAAAATATAATTTTGTATGCAAGCAAGTGTCAGTGTAGCCCTAATAATGAGCATGAACTGATGGTATAGGGTTTTAGGTTAATAATCATTAGATTACAAAAGCACCTTGGTGAAGTGTAGGCACATATATACAATATCTTAAATGCCCCATCATAAGGAATGATTGAGTGCATAAGCACCACTGTCTCTCAGTGGTAGTAAAATAAACCACAAGATCAGAGACAAGTGTGAGTGTGGATAAGCTCTGGGACCCAAGTAGTGGGTAATGAGAGATGCAGTAAAGTAATTAAGCACATGACAGGTGTGAGTGGGATTTTGTAATCAAGTCTTTTTCATGGAGACACATTGAGAGATTTTTTGTTGGGACAGTGTCGCTATTTGGAGGGTATAGAAATTAAAAGTATGAAAGCCAAAGTAGTTCAAATACAATGAGCATAAATTGCAAAAATTATATTTATACTGTATATGAAAAAGAAAAATAGCAATTAAGAAGATTTGAGTAAAGCGGATAACACTGATATTGTAACCAGAGTGCATTTAGAAGGGATAGGTGTGTGGTGATTGCTCACAGTCAGTATAAGAAAGATCAGAGAGGGAGAATACACTGCAAAAATGCATCTGCAAAAACCTGAGGGAAGAAAAAAAAATCAAATGTGAGTTGTTTTGCTTGTATTCAGCAAAATCTGCCAAAGGAGTAACAAAGTTTAGTTTACAAGATTTCTTAAAGTAAATTTGATGGCATGATTTAAATACTTTCACTTGGCTAAAGGTTCATTTTTGTAATGTACTAGGATTTCATAAAATTATCAAGAAGCATAACTGAAACAAGCATAAGAAAATTTAAGTGCGAGCATATGGGAATTGGAAAAGTATTTTAAGCAGAATTTGGATAATAAAATGTAAGAGGTGTGTTGAAAGAGTTAACTCGTTCCAAATATTGGTGTTTCATGTTGGTCCCTATTGAAGAACAATTTGAGCCATATTTACAGTTTGCAGAGCAAAACAGCCTTGAGGGAGGAAGTAGGAGGAATGCACTAAAAGAAAAATTAAGCGATAGAAAAATTTGTGAGTATATAGACTATGTGTGTATGTGTAAATGTATGTATTTTTGTGGGAAAAGAATATAATCATATGGGACAAAAAGTATCGTATTTGGTTTTGGAGGTACCTGACGTTTGTATGTGTCTGTGCTGAACTAATTCAGTGTGTGTGTGCGTTTCTACTACATGCAAGCTATGAGGAGCAAAACAGGCCATAAATCATATATTTTTGTATGAAAACAATTGGTTTGCATGTGAATGCTATCGATTTGCGTGCATACTTAATTGGTTTGCATGTGTATAATACTGGTTTCATTCATATGAACCATATTGGTTCTTGTCCGTATATTATCGGTTTGTGCGTGAATTATATCCATATATATATATGTATATATGCATAGCACTGGTTTGCATATGAACTATATTGATTTGCGTGTTGTGTAAGAAACAGCCAGACACACAACGAAGGTTTGGGGCAGTCACCCATATAGTTTCTCTGACTGCAAAAGGCTTAGATGGAGCGTACAATGTGTACAGGCTAGAGTTCAAAAACAGAACTTAATATGTAAATATGGAGGATGAGGGGTTTTTATAGGTGGTTCACAGGAAGTGACGTCCTTGGGGCTGGGACAGGAAGTGACGTCCTTGGGGCTGGGACAGTAAAGATTTCTTGTGTTTGGGAAAAGAGAGGTTTAGTGCACCCCGCCGCCCCCTGGCCTGGCATGGAATTGCCATTTTCTGGTCCCTTTGGTTGTCTCCCAAGCACACGTGTGTGACAGTGTGTATATCACTGGTTCCAGTACGTTTGTTATTGGTTTGTGAGTGAACAGCATCAGTTTATGATGTTATCGGTTTGAACAATATTGGCTTGCATTCTGTGCCGGTCTAACAATGGATTTCTGTATGCATTATATTGATTTCATGCCCATCTTATACTGGTTTCATGTGGGTAACATGTCAGTTTTGCGCTTGAACTCTATTGGTTGAATGTCTGTACTATGTCGGTATCGCGTATGAAACATACTGGTTATGCATACACACCCATTGCAACTTTGTGTATGAACTATATTGGTTCTGTGTGAAAACTATATTGGTTGTTCATGTGATCTTCGGCAGCAATGGGAGGGGCAAGAAATAGGAACTCAAGGGCCGGAAGAGTCATGGAGTATGAAGAGAATCAAACAGGAGACGGATCTGCGTTAAAACAATGCTGCATTTTCTTTTTCACACAATATGTTTGTGAAAGGACTTGGTGGTAATTATTACTGTTTAACAGAATCTACCCTTGAGTCTGTAATGAACACAAGGCTGAAGTTAGGTACGTATTTGGCCATCTTCTTATTCGCTTCCAGGTCCATGTTTGCTTGCAACCAGCCACTGTACTTTTTCACACAACTTTTGAAACCAGTTATTTATTCCGAAGGCAAAATATCCTAAATTTATGACTGACACCTTTATCCAACATACAACATTTAGATACTACTGGTTACATTTCTTTTGCCCTGTGCCCCTGCACCACACAAACATCCATCCATCCATCCATTTTCCAACCCGCTGAATCCGAACACAGGGTCACGGGGGTCTGCTGGAGCCAATCCCAGCTAACACAGGGCGCAAGGCAGGGAACCAATCCCAGGCAGGGCGCCAACCCACCGCAGATCACACAAACAGGTGATGTGATTTGCTCATGGCCACACAGTGTCAGTATCAGGACTTGAACCTGCAAACTCAGGGTTTAAAAGTGCAAAGTCTTAACCACCCCGCCACAATGCTTGCACATCTACATGTGTATATTAATTGGCATAATATAAAGTTGTCCAGAACAGATTCCTTTGCTAAAGTTGAGTTCAAGTCCAAAATCTGGAATATTTATTTTTTTCAAATAATGGATCAGTTTGCAGATTAATGTACACACTGTAGAATATTTTGCCTTGCTGTTAATATAGAAGAAGAAGCTGGTTTGTGAATAAGTAGCTGACTGCATGCATGTATGTAGCTAGAAGTGAATAAAAAGCCTGCTGAATGTGTACCTAACTTCAGTCCCGTGATCACTTCAGATGTTAAAAATAATTACCAAGCCCTTTCACAAACATACAGTGGCATGAAAAAGTATTCAATCCCATTGGAAGCCATAAGAATTTTCTGCAAGACAAAAGATATGTACATGTATTTATTCATTATTAATTTATTTCAGTTTGTCTTTTCAGCTACTTTAATAGTTTTGTTTAGTTTACTTCAGCCATGGAAATTAGTATTCCCTCCAGGAGATGGGACTGAAGGTCACAGCAGACATGAAAGTGATTTAAAAGACTTTCTATAACCTTTTAAAATACATTTGGAAGAATTTTAGCTGTCCAGTGTTCATTGCCAGCAGTAGTCAGGGGGGACACATTTCTACATCTCTGCTCCAGCCGTGGAAATGCATGTCCCACCCAGTGATACAGTGGGATACAAGGATACAGTGGCATAGTGGAAAAGAAAATGATATAGAAGACTACCTACAATCTTTTCAAATCAATGTAAAAAAACACTCCAGTGGAAGGGATAGGTGACTGCCAAGTTGTCTGCCTGCCTAAGAAAAAGTAATCTCAGACGGAAGAGCACTGGAATTGTCAGCTTGAAGGGTCCTTTCATTGTATAGGCAGGGTCACCACTGATTTAGCTGTGGAATGACCAGTAGGGCAGAGGCAGCTTGATGGCTGAGGTCTCCAGGAATCTGAGCAAATCTGAATTGTATTATGTGATATCATCTACTCTTGTATTTTGCTCAGTACTTGTAATATTACTATTGTACTACCATAATGTATTGAAGATTACTTGTGTTCTATTCTGTATATTGTATTGTATTTAACCTTTTTTTTGACACCCACTGCATGAACAACCTACCTGGAAATGAATGTCCCCTCCAGTGGATATGTTGCAGTGGCATAGTAGAGAAGAAAATGATATAGAAGACTACCTACAATCTTTTAAAATCAATTTTACATAGTTAACCTCTCCAGTGTTTATTTTGTAAGCAGCAATCAGAGGGCACGCAATTCTATGGCTCTGCTCTAGCCATGGAAATCAGTGTCCCCTCCAGTGGATGGGATGGAGGGGTACATTAAACATGAAATTGATATAAAAGGCTTTCTACAGACTCTTAAAATAAATTCTGAACATTTTTAGCTCTTCAGTGTTCATTTTGCAAGCAGAAGACAGGGGGCACATATTTCTACAGAAAAGGCCAAACTGTGGCAATGAGTGTACCCGCTGGCGGAATGGACGAAATAGCACACTTGATATGAAAATGTTATAGAAGACTGACTGATAGGCTTATTAATATTATCCATATTACTAACCGAGAATGGTAAACCGGATGGACGCAGGGACATCCGGCCATGGGCCGTAGCCGCAAAAGACGTACTGCGCAAGCGCCCCCACAAAACCCCCCTTCCAAGCAACGGACACCGGATGCAAAGCAACGTAAAATAAGAAATGAGGCGCCCATAGCACACAGAAAAAAGGAGTCAGACGCGAAACGGAACACACACAAAGAAGAGTATTGAGACCCACGACACACAAATGAGGCAACGCCCCCTAGCACAAAAAAAAAAAAAAAGAAGTCAGACGCGAGCGCCACACAAACCCATTGGACACAAAACGGGACAGACTACGGACATAGCACATGAAACATACACAAAAAGCAGGATTCGGACCCACGACCACACTAACATAAATAAGAAATGAGACACAAAGCACCATTACTAAACGAACCGTCCGTATTAAATATACGTCATCTGAACACATTCAAATTGTGCAGCATAGGTCGATCTCATTACACTGATGCACTATTAACCGTTCAACCACAGAGAAGGCTCCATATTAATAGTGAGTGCGATGCTGCCTCCTTTACATTCATATCCTGCATATCTACAGAAGCTTCGAACTGACGAAGTACCTGAAAGTAGAAACTTTATGAACTGCATTACATCCTACAATAGTTCATTTGCTTTTGCATCTAATGGCATCCACTCACTTACTCAACACCATTGATAAACTTCTACAAACGTTGATGATTAATAATATTCCCTTTGGAGGAATGGTACTTTTATTAGGAGGAGATTTTACACAGTGCTTAGCTATTGTTTCACATGTCATGCGCTCGGCTATTCTTCAGTCCACCTTAAAATACACAGACAATTGGCATTGCTTTCAAAAGAGTTACGGAGATATTTGGAACAACAATCTCATTACACCAAATACCCCTTTTAACACAACAAACTATATTCTGTCCAAAAAATATTAATGTTGATCACATTAATAACCAGGTCATTTCATTACTTCCTGGAGTGGCACAGCTCGGACCCACGACCACACTAACATAAATAAGAAATGAGACACAAAGCCCCATTACTAAACGAACCGTCCGTATTAAATATACATCATATGAACACATTCAAATTGTGCAGTATAGGTCGATCTCATTACCCTGATGCACTATTAACCGTTCAACCACAGAAAAGGCTCCATATTAACAGTGACTACAATCCTCCTTATTACTTATCCATATTTCTAACGCTGAAGAACAAACAAGTCATGAATTCACGCTCGAGTGACGGGACCAAACACACGAACCCGCATAAAAAAAAACAATACAGGTCGGTCGACTAACCGACATACAAAAACGGGCAAGGCTCAATACAAACAATTAACCCCATAAACTGCAATGGGCTTCTCACACAGCACAGGCAAATCGATTACAGCTCCAGAATAGCACGTCCCAAGTCCTGCACATACAACGACGCGCCTCTCAAACAGCACAGACAAAACATACACGTCAAGGACATAAACGACAGACACCTGCTAAACGATTGCGCCAGTTGGCTCACAACGCGTTCAATAATGAGTCCACTATTCATGAAAATTCATTGGGATTAATGAATGTCATTTGCAATCATTGTCATTCACTTAACTTCCCTAAAGAAACAACTGGCAATACAAGTAATGAATTTACACGTTATTGTCAAAAGGGTCAAATTTGACTGCCTCCTTTACATTCATGTCCTGCATATCTACAGAAGCTTCTAACTAACGCAGTACCTGAAAGTAAAAACTTTATGAACTTCGTTAGATCCTACAATAGTTCATTTGCTTTTGCATCTAATGGCATCCAGTCACTTACTCAACACCATTCATAAACTTCTACAAACGTTGATGAATAATAATATTCCCTTTGGAAGAAAGGTTCTTTTATTAGGAGGAGATTTTACACAGTGCTTAGCTATTGTTCCACATGCCATGCACTCGGCTATTCTTCAATCCACCTTAAAATACGCAGACAATTGGCATTGCTTTCAAAAGAGTTACGGAAATATTTGGAACAACTATCTCATTACACCAAATACCCCTTTTAACACAACGAACTATATTATGTCCAAAAAATATTAATGTTGATCACATTAATAACCAGGTCATTTCATTACTTCCTGGAGTGGCACAGCTCTTTCTAAGCTCTGACAAAGTTGACTCTGATGACGACAATGACCATTTTAATTTCCCCTTAGAATATTTGAACACTATTAACCCAGCCAGATTACCACAACACAATCTTAACCTTAAAAATGGAACAATAATCATGCTATTAAGAAACCTTAACACTAAACAGGGTTTATGCAATGGTACACGTTTAGTCGTCAACACCATGCCACACAATGTTATTAAAGCAAAACTTCTTACAGGATCACATGCTAACAATACTGTTCTAATTCCTACAATTACCTTACAACTTCTGACCTGGAATTACCTTTTACACTTAAATGGCGACAGTTCCCCATTAGACCTGCCTTGACCATGACCATCAACAAATCACAAAGTTAGCATCTACCTCTCTGACCCCGTTTTTGGACATGGACAACTTTATTTGCTTCCTATATGCGTCATCTACACCTTCACACTATGCTATATCTCATTCATACATCACGCTCTTTGTAAATTCACAACACCAGGGGTTGGCGAGCGAAGCGAGCAGGGGGCGGAGCCCCCTAGTTAATTACTACCCAGTGTTCATTTTGCATGAGATCACAGTAGATAAGGGATGCTATAGGTTGTTTTCTACAAGTTTTAAATACATTTGATCAGTTTTCCATGAATCAATCTCCCATGAATAACTGTGTATACGAGTTTTATAGAATAATGACACCTGCAGTGAAAATTAGATTACTCCCCAATTTAAAGGGGTGAAGGGGTGGTCATGACAGGGAAGGGATTCTGTTCTATTGATAGAACTTAAAGTATTTCAATCAAACAGTTTTAATCACTAATATGAAAGATGTAAAATATGAGTTCAAAAACAAACCCACTGTTGTGGATTTTTTGTCCTCTTTTTATCCCCAGGATCAAATGCCTCCTTAAATGCTCAAGAGCAAGGGATCAATTATAGCATGAAAGTGGATTACTATATTTATTTTAACAATTTCTCTTTTAGATGCCTTTATAGAGAGTTATTGGGTGTCAAGTAATGAATTATCATTATAATTGATTTTACTAAATCTTATTTTCTGTTTTTCTTTGTTGATGAGCTCCTTTTGAAGAATTTATTTCTAACAGAACATATAGTAAGCATAGAAAATGACTGAAAATACAACTAGCAAGTGGCATTCTTCAATACCATTTTTACAAAGTTTACTGTCTAAAATCCATCATTCCAGAGCACACTGATAAAATGACAATAACGTGTAAAACACCTGTGCATGAGGAAGCAGCAGGAAGACAGCAGCATGTGCATGTTTACCAACAGACAGGATACGTTAAATCAAAAGAGAAGGTGTATGCAAAGGTGCGCAAACAATAGCTGCAACAATCACACCTTAGTGTGCCTGTACCAGTTCAGAAGGGACACTGATTTCCATGGGGCACAGATATCTTCATAACATGTACTGAATTGGATACAATAACTGTTCGGCCTGAGACAACTTTATTATGCAGCTTTTAGTGTTCCTTATTTTAAGCCAAAAAATAAGAATAGCTTCCCCTGTTAAAAAACAGTGTTTTGAGCCATGCCTCGTTTAACTTATAAGCTAAATTATTTCAAGCAAATGTAACATTACAAAAGCCCAGAGACTTAAAAAAATACCAAAAAAGGTAATGTATTAACACAATTTTTTACTAGGGGGCTCTGGAATTATTACATATGCATAATAGAACTATTTTACATTACAGTGAGTAATTAACCATAGTAAAAATTAGTAAAATGTAATAAATTGAAAATTATGTTTCATGTTGCATTAGAGGTATTTGTTGCATTACTGTATATGTTTTTGTTCTGTTTGGCTTTGAAATTAACATACAAATACTTTTTAAACTTACACTTTTACTGTAAAACTTCAGTAAAAACAATATTTGGAATTAACTTTTCATCAATATAACATTGAATTTTGATTCCGTTTTTGAAGTTACATCATGACAACGCAATGTATAACTGCCCGTTAGTGAATATCATTTCTTTCTCTCTAATAAATAAACCGACTTTTTTGAATGTTTGTCCCTGTGATTTGTTAATTGTCATAGCAAAAGCTATTCTAACAGGAAACTGTAAATGTCTTAATATGAAAGGCATATCAAGATCTCCTTTGGTGTCTAATGTTATCTGCGGAAGATATACTATGTTATCTTTCTTGTCGCCTGTTAAAATTTTACATGTCAGAATTGTTTGACCAATTTTTAATACAACTAATCTTGTCCTATTGCATAGCCCATCACTCATCCATAAATTATGCAATAACATTACGATACATCCTTCTTTCAACAGTAATTCGGCCGGTGGAGTAGATATTCTACAGGATATTGTAAGCTGATGTTTTCATCTTCCACAACATCACCACCAACTGTTTCAGCATAGTCTATTGATATGCATTTAACCAATGTGGTGTGTGACCGATCGACAATTTTCACGTTAATTCATTTTAATTCATCATTTCTTTGTGCTACGATTGCCTGTGTACTCATTTCTTCTGTTGATAACCCTTTGGCATGAAAGTCTTCAATAAGATTTGGATATAACAAGTCTTCTTTTATTTATTCTTTTCATTTAAAGTGAGGAAAACGTAAAAAATTATAACAGCTGAGAGAGCAGAAACTGTGTCTGACAAAAGCATTCACACAAATGAGAGTTGAGAGGACCGTGGATGTGGGCCATTAACCTGAAATGGTTTGGAGGAGGGTGGGACCTGACAAAATCTCTTTTAAATAGTCTTGCCTCATGGAACTTGAAAAAAATCTCTTGGCAATAGTCTTGTCTCGTCTCAGGATTTTCTTTTATAATAGAGCAGGGGTGGGCAAATTCAGTCCTGGAGGGTTGCAGTGGCTGCAGGTTTTTGTTCCAACCCAATTGCTTAATAAAAAGCACTTATTGCTCAAGTAACACTTCTGCTTCACTTTAGTTGTCTCACTCGTTAAGATTTTGAACCCTTATTGCTTATTTTAGTCTTAAACAGCTGTAGTCTCGGTTTTTGATTGCTCCTTATTAGCAATAAGATGCAAATGACAAAAGAAACCAGCATTTCTCCATTTAGCTTGTTCTTGTTTCCATTTACACCTGTGTGTATTTATCATGCACTATTGGGTTTAATTAAATACTTGGAAGGAAAGTGAAGAGAAAAAAGTGAAGTACTGAGAATAACTCATCTGTTTTAGACTTCAAATCATTTGGATGATATCCTTAGAAAGGAAAAAAATCTAGGATATGAGAATAACTTGACATGACAGAGTTAAAGCACTAGCAAGCCATGAAATTAAATAATTGACAAGGATTTTTTTTTTAATTAAGCAACTGGGTTGGAACAGAAACCTGCAACCACTGCGGCCCTCCAGGACTAAATCTGCCCACCCGAGATTAAGTAATACAGGTATTTTTCCTTCACTAAAGTAAGTCTTCCCCTCCTCAAACCGCCACCTTACCGTGGTGGAGGGGTTTGCGTGTCCCAATAATCATAGGAGCTCTGTTGTCTGGGGCTTTATGCCCCTGGTAGGGCCACCCAAGGCAAACTGGTCCTAGGTGAGGGATGAGACAAAGTGTGGTTCAACAGACCTCCTATGACGAATAAAAAATTTGGACAGCGTTTTCCCTCGCCCGGATGCGGGTCACCGGGGCCCCCCTCCAATGTCTCAGGAGGGGGAAGCAGTGCAGTGTCAACACTGTATATGGTGGGGATGGTGCGCTGCTGACCTCGACTCGGGACGTTGTGGGTCGGTGGGGGGAGTACTTCGAAGACCTCCTCAATCCCATTAACATGCCTTCCAATGAGGAAGCAGAGCCTGGGGATTCGGAGGTGGGCTTCCCCATCTCTGGGACTGAGGTCAACGAGGTGGTCAAAAAACTCCTTGGTGGCAGGGCCCTGGGGGTGGATGAGATACGCCCGGAGTTCCTCAAGGCTCTGAATGTTGTAGGGCTGTCTTGGTTGACACGTCTCTACAACATCGCATGGACATCAGGGACAGTGCCTCTGGATTGGCAGACAGGGGTGGTAGTCCCCCTCTTTAAGAAGGGGGACCGGAGGGTGTGTTCCAAGTACAGAGGGATCAAACTCCTCAGCCTCCCTGGAAAAGTCTATGCTGGGGTCCTGGAGAGGCAGGTCCATCAGATAGTCGAACCTCGGATTCAGGAGGAACAGTGTGGTTTTCGTCCTAGTCGTGGAACAGTGGACCAGCTCTACACCCTTGGCAGAGTCCTGGAGGGTGCATGGGAGTTTGCCCAACCAGTCTACATGTGTTTTGTGGACTTGGAAAAGGCGTTCGACCATGTCCTTCGGGAAATCCTGTGGGGGGTGCTCCAGGAGTACAGGGTACCGGTCCCCTTGGAAAGGGCTGTTGGGTCCATGTACAACCGGTGTCAGAGCTTGGTCTGCATTGCCGGCAGTAAGTTGAACCCGTTTCCAGTGAGAGTTGGACTCCGCCAGGGCTGCTCTTTGTCACCGATTCTGTTCATAACTTTTATGGACAGAATTTCTAGGCGCAGCCAGGGAATTGAGGGGGTCCGGTTTGGTGGGCTCAGGATTGGGTCACTGCTTTTTGCAGATGATGTTGTCCTGTTTGCTTCGTCAGGCCATGATCTTCAGCTCTCTCTGGATCGGTTCGCAGCTGAGTGTGAAGCGGCTGGGATGGGAATCAGCACCTCCAAATCTGAGACCATGGTCCTCAGCCGGAAAAGGGTGGAGTGCCCTCTCAGGGTTGGGAGCGAGATCCTGCCTCAAGTGAAGGAGTTCAAGTATCTCGGGGTCTTGTTCACGAGTGAGGGAAGAATGGAGTGTGAGATTGACAGGCAGATCGGTGCGGAGTCTGCAGTGATGCGGGCTCTGTATCAGTCTGTCGTGGTGAAAAAGGAGCTGAGCCATAAGGCAAAGCTCTCAATTTACCAGTCGATCTATGTTCCTACCCTCACCTATGGTCATGAGCTATGGGTAGTGACCGAAAGAACGAGATCGCGAATACAAGCGATTGAAATGAGTTTCCTCCGCAGGGTGTCTGGGCTCTCCCTTAAAGATAGGGTGAGAAGCTCAGTCATCCGGGAGGGGCTCAGAGTAGAGCCGCTGCTCCCCCGCATCGAGAGGAGTCAGATGAGGTGGCTCGGGCATCTGATCAGGATGCCTCCTGGACGCCTCCCTTGTGAGGTGTTCTGGGCACGTCCAACCGGGAGGAGGCCCCAGGGAAGACCCAGGACACGCTGGAGGGACTATGTCTCCCGGCTGGCCTGGGAACGCCTCGGGATTCTCCCGGAAGAGCTAGAAGAAGTAGCCGGGGAGAGGGAAGTCTGGGCATCTCTGCTCAAGCTGCTGCCCCCGCGACCCGACCTCGGATAATGGGAAGAGGATGGATGGATGGATGGATGGATGGATGGATGGATGGATGGATGGATGGATAAAGTAAGTCTTGCATTACGTTTCATGTTACTTTAAAAAGTAATCTGACTATGTAACATGCGTTACTTTTAATGTGTTATCCCGAGCATTGCTCAGCAATGGTGAAGGTGGCATACAGTTTGAAGAAAGATGGAAAACAAACCACTTTTGTAGAGTTACTTTCAGCTTGTACGTACTTTTGAAATTAAAACCTCTTTAAAGTTCTAAGTCAGGTCTGGTCAGGTTGCGGAGCATGCACTGAAGTGACCATCTATCTGCCGCAACCAGATGTTACGTGGGCATCCCCTTGGCCTGGTCCAGCTGCTCAGGTCCTCAGCAATGAGGATCCTGTGAGCTGGATCAAATGCGGGGAATCACACCACATGGCCATAGTGCTGTAACTGCCATAACCTAATAAAGTGGCCGGTGAGTGCATATTCCTTGTCGGAACTTTTTTCATCCAAAGAAAATGTTAATCTCACATTCTTATGAATAAAGAAAATCTTTTATAAAAATATTTTTGCAAATAGACCTTGTTTAAATCCTTATTATTAGCAAAGTTGATTCTAGGTATTTGCTTCCATTACAACCTCTGCTTTGTTTTTGATCTACCATCTATATAGATTGTGAATGATGTCATTCTCTGACAAATAATAAAAAATCTAATTTTGAGTTAGTCATCAAAGCCATGACACTCCTACATTGTGCTGCATTTGATTATTCTTTGGAACAGTTTAATAGGCTTCAGATGATCGTTCAGGTTTTTCAATGAATGGAAGCAGCCCACATTAAGAAGAACAACACTTTCTGAAGGCATACAAAAGCTTCCATCACTGGACTATGCAGATGTAAGTTTTGTTTTCAATAAACACAGTATGGATACTTTCTGACTTTACTTATATACAATATAATTGTCTGACAGTCTGTTGTCACCAAGTCAAAATTTCAGTTAAGCTACAACAGGCATTATAAGGGAATATTCTTCAATTATTTTCTTACATGTGGTCCCCAGACTTTGTCAGTTTGATCAGGTGAAAAGGCCTCAGTTAAAGAAATCATGGAATCCCAAGTTTGTGCTTCTTGAAGGCACTGAACCTGTTAAACATTAAATGATAACAAAAGAGTGTGTTAATTTGTTTGTAGTGGATAATAAAAAAATATTTAGTCTGAACTCAGTTTAGGTCTAATTTCAAGTTATGAGATTTGTCTTGAAATTAGATTCAAACCAATGCAATTAAATAATTAAAGTCCACCTAGAGACAGTATCTTATGACTCAGTCATCCAAATTGCGACACTCCCACATCGTACTGCACCTGATTATTATTTGGAACACTTTAGGAGGCTTTAGACAACAATTGTTTTGCTAAGGTTTTTGAATTGATGGAAACAGCGCCCACTGATAGAACCACACTTCCTGAAGGCAAACAAAAGGCATACAAAGATGCCATCATATACAGTGCTGTGAAAGAGTATTTTGCCCCCTTCCTGATTTCTTATATGTTTGCATGTTTGTCACACTTAAATGTTTCAGATCATCAAACAAATTTAAACATTAGACAAAGATAACCCAAGTAAACACAAAATGCAGTTTTTAAGTGATGATTTTATTTATTAAGGAAAAAAACTATCCAAACCTATATGGCCCTATGTGAAAAAGTAATTGCCCCCTAAACCTAATAACTGGTTGTGCCACCCTTAGCGGCAACAACTGCAATCAAGTGTTTACGATAACTGGCAATGAGTCTTTCACATCACTGTGGAGGAATTTTGGTCCACTCTTCTTTGCAGAATTATTTTAATTCATCCACATTGGAGGATTTCCAAGCATGAACCGCTTTTTTAAGGTCATGTCACAGCATCTCAATTGGTTTCAAGTCCGGACTTTGACTAGGCCACTCCAAAACCTTCATTTTGATTTTTTTAAGCCATTCAGAGATGGATTTGCTGGTGTGTTTTGGATCATTGTCCTGTTGCAGAACCCAAGTGCGCTTCAGCTTGAAGACATTCTCCTTCAGAATTTTTTGGTAGAGAGCAGAATTCATGGTTCCATCAATCACAACAAGTCTTCAAGGTCTTGAAGCAGCAAAGCAGCCCCAGACCATCACACCACCACCACCACCATGTTTGGCTGTTGGTATGATGTTCTTTTTCTGAAATGCTGTGTTACTTTCATGTCAGATGTAACGGGATGCAAACCTTCCAAAAAGTTCAACTTTTTTTTTTGTCAGTCCACAGAATATTTTCCAAAAAGTCTTGGGAATCATCCAGATTTTTTTGGCAAAAGTGAGACAAGCCTTTATGTTCTTTTTGGTCAGCAGTGGTTTTCACCTTGGAACTCTGCCATGCATGCTATTTTTGCCCAGTCTCTTTCTTATGGTTGAGTCATGAACACTGACCTTAACAGAGGCAAGTGAGTCCTGCAGTTCTTTAAATGTTGTTCTGAGTTCTTTTGTGACCTCTTGGATGAGTCATCACTGTACTCTTGGGGTCATTTTTGTAGGCCAGCCAATCCTGGGAAGGTTCACCACTGCTCCATGTTTTCTCCATTTGTGGATAATGGCTCTCACCATGGTTCACTGGAGTCCTAAAGCTTTAGAAATAGCTTTGTAACCTTTTCCAGACTGATAGATGTCAATTACTTTGTTTCTCATCTTTTCCTGAATTTCTTAAGATCACTGCGTGATGTCTTCCTTTTTGGAATATTTTGGCCTATTTTACTTTGTCTGAATGGTTCTATTTAAGGTCTGGCAGTAATCAGGCCTGGGTGTGGCTAGAGAAATTAAACTCAGCTTTCCAAAAAATTTGATTAACCACAGTTACTTCATGATTTAACAAGGGGGGCAATTACTTTTTCACATAGGGCCATGTAGGTTTGGATATTTTTTTTCCTTAATAAATAAAATCATCACTTAAAAACTACATTTTGTGTTTACTTGGGTTATCTTTGTCTAATATTTAAATTTGTTTGATGATCTGAAAAATTTAAGTGTGACAAACATGCAAAAAATAAGAAATCAGGAAGGGGGCAAATACTTTTTCACAGCACTGTACAAACAGATTTGAAGACATAACATTTGCTTTGGAACTCCTTTAAATTCCCATTATCTGGAAAATACTGTCACTAACAGAGTTTGTTCAACTTTGTATTACAGACATTTAAGTTTTATCCTGTTTACATTAACATAGTGTTTGTATTTCCAGCCACAGGGAAACAAGAACTTTCAAAAACATAATTGGAAGGATATCCTTGGGAAATAAATAAACATAATACTGCAACAATAAATACTCCCCAGTATGGGTATGAAGTGACTTACACCTTAAAATCTCAAAGATTTAAACCTATTTTCTTCTCTCTAATAACCAGATTTCCTATTGCATACAAGTTCTTGCCTTCTATATTGTCCTGCATCTCCCAACGCTGCTTTTGTTTAACTCTTGCTGGGGGTGATCATTTAAAAGTCACTGCAAGTTACTTTAATGACTAAAGTCGCTCCTGGTGTCTCTTCACCTCTTAACCCTTACATACGTACACTTAATAGAAGTAATATCTTTTTCCCTATTGTACCTGACACTCCCATCAATTTGTGAAGCTTAGCATAAATAGCCTGGTATTCCCCTGAATCCCCAACTTTCACAAACTGACTATAATACAAGGCTCAACGGTCACAGTTTGGAAGATGATATTGAGGACCCCATATCTGGCCTTAGTTTGCCATTCCAGTACTCAATGTCATGATCAGACTTTCATTTTTGGTTTATTATAATTTCTTTTTTGTTTTTAGGATTTTAGGGGGCAAGGAATCTTGCTGTCACATCTGTTTTTTGCTCTATGTGATGCAATGCTTATTATTTTTTTAATGTGGGCAGCCATTTTGAGGGTTATTGATAGTTGCTATGCTGCTGCTACTGTATGTATGGTCAACCAGAGTGGTCGGATGCATGACATCACTGGGTCAAAAATATAAAAGGTTAGTGTGGTGCACTTCCTGGTTTTCCTTTCCTTTGTTATTTTGTAAAGCTCTGCATAAAGGATAAGTTCAGTATTTTTCAAGTCAAAGTTACTTCTTCACAATCAAGTATATATTATTTTTTCACATGAAATTGCCTATTAAAGTGATGCATATTTTATAAATTATACAAAATAAATAGCATGTTCTTTCACTTTATAATGGAGCATATGGATACAGGGGTCGAATTATGAAGATGGCTTTAACATTTACTGAATACATCCATTTTTCAAACCAAAAATGTTATCAAGTATTGATCCATGTCTTGAGATTACACACATATTGCAAAACATCGTATCCATGTTGTCTCAAGAAGGTAAAAAGAAAAAAAGTTAAACAATGTTGTGAGAGTCCACCATTTTACAAGGAGACCGGAGTCAGTGTTGTGCAAGTTCACACCTCATAAGAACTAGCTCAAAGTTCAGTTCACACAGATTAAAATGAATAAATTCACGTTCATAGTTCACTGTTTCAATTTTAAACTAGTTCATGTTCAGTTCATTTTGTATTTTTTAAGGAGTGATAATAAATGACCCATGACTTTACTTTTTTCAATTTTGCATGCCTTATATTAGGCTATTATAGTGTTCTTGAATAAAATATAATAATTATGAAGACATTTTTATTTAAATACACTTTATTGAGTTATACCCAGCAACAAACACGTATAATTATATATGCTATTCTCCCGGTGAAAAAAAGAAATTAAATAGATGCAAGTATACATAAAAATTACCACTCTATTTCCAACCGTGTGACACAAATGGTGACTGTGGAACCAGCGTGCAGGTGAACTAACCTATTACACTGCCGGTCAAAATTTGCGTAACATATTGCATGTCCAATGGGGAAAAATATAAAGTGGCCTCGTGAACTACAACGTTTTCTTAAAAGTGAAAGTGGACCACGTGCTTGTGTCATTGGGGGTGCAGCTTAAGCACAAGCAGGCAGACACAGACAGTGCCTATTTGATTCTACTTTATTTTTTCCGAATAGAAATAAATGGCAAAACATTTGTACGAAATAAATATTCATAAAAATCCACTATTTGTGCTTATCCGAATACCGGATTCGGATTCGGCTCCACCCCTACATTACAGGGTAAGTCAAAGCGTTTAACCTATACCTAAACCAGATCCAGAATCTCACATAAAACTGAACTAGCTCACTTTCAAGTTCTTCACTTGCAAATTTGTTACATTAAGTTCACTAACAATGAACTTGCTTTTTTAAACTAGTGCATGCACAACACTAACCAGATTTGTGTCTCACTTCCCCAAGTGTGTCTTCCTCTGCGGCAGCCTTTCAGGCCAGTAAGACTGTTCTTGCTGCAGCCTATGGAAGGGTGAGGAGGTACTTGACTTTAGAAGTGTGGATTCACCTTGAAAAGTCATCACCATATACTGTTATTGGCATTATTGTCAGAGGGGGACATTTTTTATACACTGGGTGGTTCCATTAGGCACCCATTGTTGGGACTGGGGTGAGAAGTTAAAAGGCAAATTTCCTGGGTAATCCCGTTACTGATTGTTGTCATGGCTGTCTGCAGGATGTACTGTAGGTATTTGCTGCCTTGCAAAGGAGTCACCGCTTTGAAGTTTTTGGCTGGTTGAGTATACAAACAATACAAATTTGTGATAACAGAACTGCTCCTTCCTTGGAGGATGTTTGCATTTACCTGTCTTGGAAATTAACATGTCTGACAATGTTGGTTTCTAATCAGCATATCTGTACTCATTAATGGTTGGTAACAATACATTTTGTTAACTTGTGTTTTCATTAATTGTTAAACCCAGGAAATTTAGATGTGCCATTGTTTAAACCGATTGTCCAGGACTGACAACGGCAGGGACTGAAGGAGATTTAAACTTCTGGGCAGGAGAAGGCGAGAGGGAACGATTCACTGAGAATGCTGCCAAGATGCAGAGAGTACAGGAGCTCGCAGGCAGATGAGGGTACCTGGCTGGCACGACATGAGGCACAAGGACGGCAACACTTACTAAAAGGGAGGAATACAGACAGCTCCACAAGGAGATGCCGGTTGTGGGTCCAGTGAGAGAGGGAAGCCGCATGAAAGGACCAAGCAAAGCTGGTAGACAAGGCGTGCCTAGGTCACAGAAACACAAGGAGCCCAGAGTGGAAAAAAAGGAACGACAAAGAGATGCTGACAGGCATTCAACGATTTGACAAAACTTCTGTTGGGAAACGAGTGTCCGGTGAACAGAGTGCATCCGTGGACAGTTGAACGATTAAGTGTTGGGGTAACACAGTGCGCAAACAGGACTCTGCAGCACTAAAGGTTGTATCCTCCAATTCTTGTTTTTAACGGACTTTTAGAGTGTGGACTGTGTGCTTTCCTTTTTTAAAAAAAGGAATTTCGTACCTGATATTGTTAGATTTTTTTGTTATGTACGTTTATCTTTTGAATTTACTTTATTGTCTTGTGTAATAGAAGTTACTGTTGCTTTTCCTGAAATTACTGTTGTGTCTTTTATTGTGTGTTTACTCACCGCCCAATTTAAAGAACCTTGTGTGCTATTTTCTGTAAATCTCAAGAGTTTCCAGTCTCTTAATAAAACTGGGTGGTGTTAGATTTTCTGTGAGTATGACACCTGTCATATTATTGAACAGCCCAGTTGTGAACTGCTGTTTATGTTCTGTAGACAAATATTAACTAAAACAGGTACACTAACAATCACTTATTCTTTCAATGTCTGTAAGCTTATTTATTTGGCAAAGATACTCCCTGCTGTTGCTGGAATGATAACACACATATGTGCTTCAGAGAGAGGAGAGTGTGAATGCACGTAGCATTCAATCAAGAACTAAACCTACATTATTGGCATCCATTCAACAATTTAACCCACTTAATCAAAAGCTGGGTTGTGGGGCAGCTGGAACTTACACCAGCAAGTGTTGGGTGCAATGCAGGAACAATACCTAGAAAGTGTGCCAGTCCAAAACAGGCGAAACAAACACACACACAGGCCAATTTAGCAACACCTTTTCACCTATTTTTATTCAGGTTTAAGTTTAGTAAGTTCAGTACAGATAGTTTAGCAAAGGCAGAGCCGTCGTTTCTGCCTCACAGTACCAGGGTCTGCATGAGCTTTACATGTTCTCCATATATACATGCTCATAATATACCTAGGAAAATGTGATGTGCAGGTGTCTTTTATTAAAAATAAGGCTTTTATTAAAAATACAATCCAGTGTAATTAGTTAATTTCAGATTTACTGTTATTTGTATAAAGTACAATGAAACTTACATGGCTCCTTTCACTACGCAGCCACTTGGTGCAAATCTCACTCTGTAGACTCCAAAATAGCAACACAGTATGTAATGGGCGAAAAGTCTATCCTGTTACAGTAAAAATAATTATATGATTTGAGCGTGTATCTGTTGTTTGTGACAATCCATGGAAGAACATAACCACTGAAGAAACAGAATTGCAGAAGCAAAAGCAGGATTATAAGCAGAGCACTTGAAGCATGTTTGGGGTTATTATAGCTCCACCCATTATGGCAGCTGTGAACAGTGAAATGAAGAGGGAATACATTCTAACTCAAGAAAAAAAGTTCAAAGAATCTGTGAAAAAAGAATTATTTCTAGTTTCCTTTCATTATCACTAGGATATCTCAAAAATATGGAAGACATGTTTTCTTAAACTGAAACTTTTTTTTGCTTCAAAGCAGATGTCTTTGGCAGGTTTTACAGCTTTTGCCTATGGACTCTTGCACCATTCAGCCCCATTGTAAGATGCAAGAACAGACAAGGTATTCGTAAAATTTATAAAAAAAAACTTTATAACATAATTTTTCGGTCAATATAATATATACAATGACTGTGAACAAATAACTTTGACTTGAAAAATACCAAACTTACCTTTTAATGAATTATTACTGCCTCTTGACTAAGAATTTAAGTTTAATATTTTGGCTGTGGTTACTGTTTTTCAAATTTCTGTACCTGTCTATGATTTTTGTTACATGTATTGAGCCTTGGTTATTCGTTTCTCAACAGCTTGTTACTTTGGTTTCTATACACATCCTGGTTTCAATTAAAATCCGTGGCTGCACCTTGTAGTTAGCACACTCATCATTTAGGATTTTTTGGACCAGTTTTGCAGGCATATCCCATTCCTGTCACATACCCTGAGTTAATTGTCACATGATAATATTCAATTTTTACAATTTTAAACAATTAAAAAATTAAATGATAAAAAGTAACTACTACTAAAAAGATTTATTCAGACCTTCCAGTATCCAAAACAGAAACAAAACAAACAACAAAACAAAACAGCATGAGTCAAATTTTAATTCATTCTCCTGAATGCATAAAATGTACAGCAGTTGGCTACTACCTCCTTCATTGTGGCATTGTAGAAGAAGTCTCTACGCCCATTCTTTTCCCATACTACAAAATTAGCATCGACATGTTTTACGAAAGTATCACCATCATATCTGCACATGAAAAACAAAGAAAAATGATTACATCCAATACAAGAAATGAAAACTAGTCACAAAAACAATTCAAGTACTATAATAATTTAAAACTGCAGGTAATCTTCCAAAGGATATCACCTTTGTATACATCTAAGCTTCTACTCTTTGGCCACTTAATACTGAAATGAAAATCATAATAGGCTTTTGATGCAGTTTTTCCCTATAAACTCTTTTGGACCATTTAGATAGATACTGTAGATTTAGTAATACATTTCTCTAGTGCCCATCCCATTCCGAAAACACTTCACCAAAATCATAATACAATAATGAGAAAAAAAGCACAGAAAAGTATAAAATAAACACTGGATACAAAAATAACATCAACATTAAACACCAAATCAAAGAAAATACAGGAAACACAAAGCATCAAATTAAACTTGAGTAAAAATTCAAACAACTACAAGAAAGCCATCAAGAACAGCATTATTCATCATGCAATCAATGTATCATCTTTAGCATCTAGGCATAGAGAGTGAACTGAGAGTTAAGTTATTGTGAATTTATTCAGCTGATCTAATTTATTTAGACATTTAAAACACTAAAAAGCAGACAGCTAAGGACAGTGCCTTGATAATTGTAAAAAGCTCTGCTTTATTGAAAGAGAAGCAAATATCAATGTAGTGTTACCAACAGATAAGCCCAATGTGCAGACCAAAACCAATATGTGACCATGATAGTGAGAAGAAAAATTTGACATGCTGCACCAAGTCAAACTAGTCTAACAGGATCAAACTAGTCCAACAGGGGCAGGAATTCAATTGTAAGCTTACATGAAAGCCAATGTGGATATTAAAGTTCAATTTAAATTATTTTTTTGCAAAACACTGTTCACTGAGTGCTCTCAAAATCACCCACAAGTTTTCTGGAAGAGATAACTGAGTCAGTAGTTCAGTAAGACCAATATATAAGAGAATGATACTGTTATATATGTGCACTGTGTCATAAGTGAATAACAGGGTTCGATTATGCAGCCATGTGCTGCAGGTCTACATTTGTCAGAAGACAGTTTGATTGCTTTGGCTTGAGGGGTTCTGGAAGAAAATAAAAATGGAGTTTGGTGTTGCACAAAAGGGTCATCAGTCTCTCTCTTTCAAACATAATAGATAAGTATTGCAGGACTTGGATTTTGTCAGCAATTTTCTTTTGAAGTTCAGATCAGACCTAAGAATTACAGCCAAACTGCCACTGTGCCCTCAACTGGTGGTAGCTGCAAAGAAAACATGCTCAGAGGAAGTCATTTAATTTAGAGTTTTAAACTCTTCAATTTTTTGCCATCTTTGTATTAAACATAGCATACTGTGACAATAATTATTTCAGACAATACCAGTGCTTTACTACAAGTAGTGTCAAGGAAGGCAATATTAGTGGCTGAGAGTTCATTTGACACAGATCCATATCTGGAATTTGTTTCCAAATAACCTAAATATGGTACACTGCCAGTGTTGTGATTAAAGTCCTGAGCAGCATGGAATACTTCAGAACAAACAATGCCAATTTACTGATTAGCAACTTCCCATCAAGGTTTTTTTTAAATATTCCAGTTTGACCATTGGCTTTGGACAAAATATTTAACATAGGGATATTCATTGCAAAAGTACAGAAGTATAGTGGGAAGTAGTTAACCAAGAAATAGTAAAGCTGAAAAAAGGCAGAGCAACATGGTGGGGAGGGTTTAGTGGGAGAGCACAGGGTGAGTGCTAACAGCAATGCAGCTGGAAGAAACAAAAACCAATGCTATTGGCGATTTGATCTATTAAATATATGGGAAAATAATATACAGATGCAGCCATGAAAAAGATGTGGTTCAACCTTTAGTCACAGTATTTTATGTGCAGGCTACTGTGTTACGTGCTCGGCCAGCAAAAATGAACAAAAGGTGGCACTTAACTTTCATCACTGTTAGTGAGCCATTGCTTTATTTAATGTACTTTGTATACACTGAAATTTATTCAATAGAAAATTTTACAGCTACAAGGTCACTTGCTATAGTTATTTTGGAAAATGCTTTTAAGTGTATGTTCTACCTATACTGAGTTTATATACTTTATAAAAAGCTATGTTTTACATTTTGTCTGAATATTTGTGTTTTTTATCCCAGTGGAAACACACTTATTTTGTAAAAACCTCTTAAAGAAATATAACATGGAATTGCCAATTTAAAATAATGGATATCTATAAGGATCTAAATAGTGTATACCTGTATAGAGAGTAGATACTTGCCTAAAGTATTAATGCTAATTTACTTTCTTTGCAAACATGATGCTGGCTCACTCAGGTATTACTTTTCAAAGAGAAAGTTGTCATTATATGAAAACATAGCACAGAGGTTTAACTGATTATCTTCTGTTCCAAAAAGTTAGGATTTGACTCTCGTATGAAATAACCGTTTTTCTCCTAAAATATAAGTATTTCTTCTTTTAACAAAATATTAACCAAACAAGCATTTTAAGAGTAAAACTGAATAACATGAACACTATGTAGATTTTTGGCTTTAAAGTCATATTGTATCTACTGTATTTAAAATCAACAACAGCAAAGTCCATACAATTTAAAAACTAAAGAAACTAAATTATAACAGTGTTTATGATACATTAAGTAGCAGTTATCAATATCTAACAATTCAAACTTATTGCATTTTGTGTTTTCAAAGCCTTCACTCTCTAACAATTACACATTTTTAAACAGTTGTCCAAATTTCTCTATCATGGCCATTGACTTGGCATAAGCATTCAGTGTGGAATGATAAGCAACAACATAAACAACAACTATTATTATTATTATTATTATTATTATAATTATTATTAATAATAATAATAATAATACCCTGTTCATGGATTGTTACAGCCTTGCGCCCAAGACTTACTGGGATGGACTGCATTTTCTGATGACCCTGTTTTGGACAAGGGGATTTGGAAGTTGGATAAAGGAATGGATAATAATAATTATTATACTGGGAAAGCATGGGAAACAGAGACTCAAAAAAGATCAGCATGACAACAGGACTGCAATTTTAGGCTTTGAATGCATTGTTAATGGCTTTTTTAGTTTAAAGTACAAAAGTATCTCTCAAATAGGCTTACATTGAAGCTTGCTTTCTATTCACTTCAAAGTGTTAGTAATAACACTTGACAGATGTGGAAGAGGAACTTGGGGGTAAGGGCCTATACATGAATCATTGTTTGGGATCCATCTGGCTGTACTGAGGGAACTACTGAAAACTACAACATAATGTCAAATTTTAGGAGTACCTTAGACTTGAGCAGCCAATCCATAAGAACAGTATGAGCATGAGCTGAGGGTGAGAGTAAGAATTAGGTAAAAGCATTTAACTAGCATTCTATTCTGGCGTGCAAATTACAGAGAATCTCTTATCAGTAATTCAAAGAAAAGTTTATCAAAAGTCACTTTTGTCCAAAGTGACAGGTAACTTATTGGCAAGAATTTGCAAACATCTGAATCCAGGGTTTTTCAACATCAGGCTTCTGAATCATATAAGTGCAAAGAAAATAAGTAGCACATCGCTACTGGCAAAATTCAGTTTACATGCCAAGCCCCGTGTGTTCTCTGCATGGAGTTTGCACATTCTTTCCAAGCTTATATGGGTTTCCTTCTTTTAACTTCTTATATTCATTGCTTTAAGAACCCAGCCACAGGGAATGCACAAACCAGTGTGTTTCATCGTGCCGGTCCCAAGCCCGGATGAATGGGGAGGGTTACATCAGGAAGGACATCCAGTGTAAAATTTTGCCAAATCAATATGCGGACATGCGGTGGGTTGGCACTCTGCCCGGGATTGGTTCCTGCCTTGTGCCCTGTGTTGACTGGGATTGGCTCCAGCAGACCCCCGTGACCCTGTGTTCAGATTCAGCGGGTTGGAAAATGGATGGATGGATGGATATGCGGACAACAATACAAATTTCCATACCAGATCAGTCGAGTCCTGGGTTAACAACGACCACCACCAGTACTATTAGTCAACAGGGTGCTGGAGGAAATTGGGCTACTGTTGGCCGAAGAAGAAGAAGGAGAAGAAGAGGGGGGAGATGTGTCCGGAGGCAGGAGGAGAGGAGGAAGGTAAAGAGAGTGGAACTGAGGTCAGGAACTTTGAATGTTGGAAGTATGACTGGTGAGGGGAGAGAGTTAGCCGATATGATGGAGAGAAGTAAGGTTGGTATATTATGCGTGCAAGAGACTAAATAGAAGGGGAGTAAGGCCAGGTGGATCAGAGGTGGATTCAAATTGTTCTATCATGGTGTGGATAGAAGGAGAAATGGAGTAGGGGTTATTCTGAAGGAACAGTATGTCAAGAGTGTTTTGGAGGTGAAAAGAGTGTCAGACAGAGTAATGACTATGAAGCTGGAAATTGGAGGTGTGATGATGAATGTTGTTTGTGCATATGCCCTTCAAGTTGGGTGTGCAATGGATGAGAGAGATTTTTGGAGTGAGCTGGATGAAGTGATGAACAGTGTACCCAAGGGACAGAAAGTGGTGATTGTAGCGGATTTCAATGGACATTTAGGTGAAGGATACAGAGGAGACAAGGAGGTAATGGATAGGTATGGTGTCAGAGAGAGGAATGAAGAAGGTCAGAGGATAGTGGATTTTGCCAAAAGGATGGACATGGCTGTGGTGAATACATATTTTAAGAAGAGGGAGGAACATAGGGTTAGGTACAAGAGGGGAGGAACATGCACACAGGCAGATTACATCCTATGCAGAAGAGTCAATCTGAAGGAGATTGAATACTGCAAAGTGGTGGCAGGGGAAAGTGTAGTTAAGCAGCATAGGATGGTGGTCTGTAGGATGACGTTGGAGATCAAGAAGAGGAAGAGAGTGAGGGCAGAGCCAAGGATCAAATGGTGGAAGTTGAAAAAGGAAGACTGCAAGGTTGAGTTTAGGGAGAAGGTGAGACAGGCACTGTAGTGAAGAATTCACTACACTGTACTGATGTAGTGAAGAATTACCAGACAGTTGGGAAACTACAGTAGATGTAGTAAGGGTGACAGCAAGAAGGGTGGTTGGCATGACATCTACACAGAGGAAGGAGGAGAAGGAAACCTGGTGGTGGAATGGGGAATTACTGGAGATTATTCAGAGGAACAGGATGGCAAAGAAGAAGTGGGATAGTCAGAGAGATGCAGAAAGTAGACAAGAGTACAAGGAGATAAGGCACAAGGTGATGAGAGAGGTGGTGAAGGCTAAAGAAAAGGCGCATGATGAGTTGTATGAGAGGCTGGACACTAATGAGGGAGAAAAGAATCTGTACCGATTGGGGGAAAGATGTGCAGCAGGTTAGGGTGATAAAGGATAAATGTCAGAGGGTACACTTTTACATTTTTTTGTGCACTGGGTGGTTCCATTAGGCACCCATTGTTGAGACTGGGGGGTGAGAAGTTAAAAGGCTGTCTGCAGGATGTATTTATTTGCTGTACTGCAAAGGAGTCACCACTTTGAAGTTTATGGCTGGTTGAGATTTACAAACAATACCACGTGTGATAACAGAACTGCTGCTTCCTTGGAGGATGTCTGTATTTACCTGACTTGGAAATATTGGTTTCTAATCAGCATATCTGTACTTATTCATGACTGGTAACAATTCCTTTTTTTAACTTGTGTTTTCATTAATTGTTAAACCCCGGAAATGTAGATGTACCATTGTTTAATCTGATTGTCCAGAACTGATAATGACAGGGACTGAATTAGATAAAAACTCCTGGCAGCAGAAGGCGGAGAGGGAAGAGTCCACAGGAAACACTGCCAAGACACTCGGACAGGGCACAGGGGCTCGCAGGCAGACAAGTATACCTGGCTGGCACGACGTGAGGCACAAGGACGGCAACAATTACTTCCAGGGAGGAAGAGACAGCTCCACAAGGAGACACCAGTTGTGGGTCCAGCGAAAGAGGGAAGCTGCATGAGAGGACCAAGCGAAGCTGACAGATGAGGAATGAGGCGTGCCTAGGTCCCAGCCACACAAGGAGCCCAGAGTGGAAGAAAAAGGAACAACGAAGAGACGCTGACAGGGAGTCAACAATTTGACACAGCTTCTGCCGGGGAACAGAGTGCATCCATGGGCAGTTGAACAATTAAGTGTTGGGGTAACACAGTGCCCAAACTGGACTCTGCACCACTAAAGGTTGTATCCTCCAATTCTTGTTTTTAACGGACTTTTAGAGGGTGGACTGTGTATTTTCCTTTTAAAAAAAGGGAAATTGATTCCTGATATGTTTAGTTTTTGTTATGTTCGTTCATCTTTTTAATGTACCTTATATTGTTTTGTGTAATAGAACCTACTGTTGCTTTTTTCTAAAATTACTGTTGTGTCTTTCATTGTGTGTTTACTCACCGCCCAATTTAAAGAAACCTGTGTGCTATTATTGGTAAATTTCAGGAGTTCCCAGTCTCTTAATAAAACTGGGTGGTGTAGTCGGGTAGTTTAATAGTGTTTAAGTTAGATTACCTATAAGTGTGACCAGACACCTGTGACATAAAGATGGTAACGTACTCACAAGCGAGGAGAGTGTGTTGAGCAGATGAAAAGAGTACTTTGAGAGGCTGATGAATGAAGAGAACAAGAGAGAGAAGAGGTTGGATGATGTGAAGACAGTGAATCAGGAAGTGCAACAGATTAGCAAGGAGGAAGTAAGGACAGCTTTGAAGAGGATGAAGAATGGAAAATCCGTTGGTCCAGATGACACACCTGTGGAAGCATGGAGGTGTTTAGAAGAGATGGCAGTGGAGTTTTTAACCAGATTGATTAATGGAATCTTGAAAATTGAGAGGATGCCTGAGGAGTGGAAAAGAAGTGTACTGGTACCAATATTTAAGAATAAAAGAGATGTGCAGGACTGTAGTAATTACAGGGGGATAAAATTGATGAGCCACAGTATGAAGTTATGGGAAAGAGTAGTGGAAGCTAGGTTAAGAAGTGAGGTGATGATTAGTGAGCAGCAGTATGGTTTCATGCCAACAAAGAGCACCACAGATATGATGTTTGCTCTGAGGGTGTTGATGGAAAAGTATAGAGAAGGCCAGAAGGAGTTGCATTGCGTCTTTGTGGACCTGGAGAAAGCATATGACAGGTTGCCTCAAGAGGAGTTGTGGTATTGTATGAAGAAGTCAGGAGTGGCAGAGAAGTATGTAAGAGTTGTACAGGATATGTGCAGGGGAAGTGTGACAGTGGTGAGGTCTGCGGTAGGAGTGACGGATGCATTCAAGGTGGAGGTGGGTTTACATCAGGCATCAGCTCTGAGCCCCTTCTTATTTGTAATGGTGATGGACAGGTTGACAGACGAGATTAGACAGGAGTCCCCGTGGACTATGATGTTTGGTGATGACATTATGATCTGTAGCGATAGTAGGGAGCAGGTTGAGGAGATCCTGGAGAGGTGGAAATATACTCTAGAGAGGAGAGGAATGAAGGTCAGTAGGAACAAGACAGAATACATGTGTGTAAATGAGAGGGAGGTCAGTGGAATGGTGAGGATGCAAGGAGTAGAGTTGGCGAAGGTGGATGAGTTTAAATACTTGGGATCAACAGTACAGAGTAATGGGGATTGTGGAAGAGAGGTTTAAAAGAGAGTGCAAGCAGGATGGAATGGGTGGAGAAGAGTATCAGGAGTGATTTGTGGCAGGTGAATATCAGCAAGAGTGAAAGGGAAGGTCTACAGGACGGTAGTGAGACCAGCTATGTTATATGGGTTGGAGACAGTGACACTGACCAGAAAGCAGGAGACAGAGCTGGAGGTAGCAGAGTTAAAGATGCTAAGATTTGCATTGGGCGTGACAAGGATGGATAGGATTAGAAATGAGTACATTAGAGGGTCAGCTCGAGTTGGACGGTTGGGAGACAAAGTCAGAGAGGCGAGATTGCGCTGGTTTGGACATGTGCAGAGGAGAAAAGCTGAGTATATTGGGAGAAGGATAGAGGAAGGCCTAAGAGAAGGTTCATGGATGTGGTGAGAGAGGACATACAGATGGGTGTAACAGAACAAGATACAGAGGACAGAAAGATATGGAAGAAGATGATCTGCTGTGGCGATCCGTAACTGGAGCAGCCAAAAGAAGAATAAGATATTCATTGTTTGAAGGAATGAAATACTGCGTTAAGAGATTATTTAGTTTGTGCAAAAATATGAATGGTATATACATTATATGGATAAATATATAAAATATTGAGTTCATGTGTTTCAGACACACCCATTGACAGGTGCAAAGAACCAAGTACATAGCTATGCAATATATTTTAACAAACATTGTTAAAAGAATAGGTTGTACTATAGACCTCAATGACTTCAAACATGGCGCTGTCATACAATGCCAGTATGTGAAATGTCTGCTATGATAAATCTGCCCTGCTCAACTGTTTGTGTGATTGGTGTTATTATTGAGGGGTGTCTATCAACAACAGCTCTTCCACAAAGTTGTAGACCATGTAAATACACAGAGTGGACCTGGCAAGTGCTGAAATACATAGCGTTTAAAAATCACCAATCCTCTGTTACATCACTCACAACAGAGTTCCAAACTGCCTCTGGGACATCACTGCAAGAACTGTGTGTTGAGAGCTTTATGAAATAGATTTCCATGGCCTAGCAACTGCACACAAGTCTAAGACTTCCTAAACATTGTCTGGAGTGATGTAAAACATGTCAAGTTTGGACTCTGAAGCAGAGGAAGCGTGCTCTGTGTAGTGATGAATCACATTTCACTATCTAACAGTCTGATGGATGAATCTGAGTTTGGTAGTTGAAAGAAGAAGGCTACCTTACAGACTGCATAGTGCTTTCTGTAACATTTAGTGGAGAAGGGATAAAGGTATTGAGCTGTTTATTCAGGGTTTGGGTTAGGGCCCTTGTTTCCAGTGAAAGGTACACTTAATATTACAGCACACAAAGACATTTTAAACAATTGTGAACTGCCAACTATATGCCAACACCTTGTGAGAGACATTTTTCGTTTCAGCATGACAGTACCCCTGTCTACAAAGTCAGATCCATAAAGACATGGTTTGATGAATTTAGTGTGGAGGAACTTGAGTGGCCTACACAGCTCAACCTTATTTGAACACTTCAGGGATAAATTGGAGCACCAAGTGTGAGCCATATATTCTCATTCAACATTGGTACATGACCTTAAAATGTTGTTTTGGCTGAATGGGCACAAATTCCCACAAACATACTCTCTCATTCAACATTGGTACATGACCTTAAAAACGTTGTTTTGGCTGAATGGGCACAAATTCCCATAAACATACTCCAAAAACTTATGGAAAGCATATAGTGTAGGCTTCTATAGGCAGAAAGCAGCAGAGCAATTTATTATTATTGGAAAGTCCAACAAACTCATATTAGGGGTTTCCAAACACTTTTGGTCATATACTGTGTTTTTTTCTGTTTTAAGAGCAACCCTAAATTCCACCTGCAACACTCCCAAATAAAATCCATTGAAATTCAAGGAAATGTACAAAAAAAGGTCAAGGAATAAACACATAATTTTGAATTTCTTATTTTGCTGTTGTTCTGACCATTGTGTTCTTATATCATTTTCAGTTACAGGAAAAATGTTTTACAGTGTTTCTATTATACATTACAGCTATCTGCTACATGTTATGCTTGTATTACATTTTGTAGTAACTTACATGTCTAGCAATGGGAGAAAAGGAACCTTGGCATGAATCCTGAAAATACAGTCATGCCTAGTCCAGTCAAAGGTGGTTTCCTAAATATAAAGAAATAATATGGCATGTCATATTATATTCAAGAAGGTGCCTTCACTAGTCCTAGTTATCTTTGTATGGCATTTACTATAACTCTAATGAGTCAGTATATAGTGAAATTAATTTTCAAATTTTACTGCTTACCTCTAAAGAACCCAATTCAGAATGCTTTCAAAATAGGGGGTAAGTTACAACATTGCTGATGCTTTCAACATAAAATGGCTTTCAAGAATCACAAAATATATAAAATTAGCCTTCAGTATTTCCATTTTCACCATCAATACTTTATCACCATATTCATAGGAGATGATTTGTTAAATCTCACACAAATTACAAGTGTAAAATTACATGACACCAAAGCGCTATTGATTACTATACTCCTGGGTCTAAAATTCAATTTTTTCTGTCGTGTGAAGTGAATTTTGAGGTAAGTATTAAGAGACTAAAGGAATGTGAGCAGGTCTACAAAATATATTCTCAAAGGTATGGAAAAAGAAAAAGCTGAGGGATGTTGATTAACTGAAGAAATTTCACTTTGAATCATTTTTAGTGTTAACTCTGTCATTGTCAAGAAGAAAAAGTTTGGCACTACCAAGACACCAAGATTCTAATCAGGCTTTCTTATCAAAGTCTGTTTGCCACTATAGGAGGGCAACAAGAAGAAATTAATTACTTAAGAAAATTCTGTTAAAGAAAACTTCTCTTAAAATCTTAAAGGATAAGTTCAGCATTTTTAAATTTGAAGTTATTTCTTCACAAACATTATATATATATAATAAACTGTGTTCTAAAGTTAACCACTTTCTATAAAATTGAAAAATATCTTGCCTGCTCTGGCACTTTACTTTGAAGAGTACTGGGCACGGAGGAAAAGCTTAAAAACATTAGCAAATATGTCTATTTTTCAAGCCAAGACAGTATGGATCTATGGTTTCTGTGTGTCCAGTGGATGTTTGTGACAACAAAATGTATCAGGAAATAATCATTTTATTGCATATTCAAGCATTTTTCTCATGGCAACCATACAATTCCTATTTACTTGCACAACTTCTCATGTAAAAATGGAAGTACAGGTAAATCAAAACAAAAACAACATTGAGGTCCAAAACGTTTACTTTGATTTGTTCTTTTGAGAGTAGTACTAGGGTGTTGTACTGTGTTAGCCATTATTAATGTAGTGAGAAGTCAAGCAACATGACCCTAACCCTAACCCTAAATAAAAAAGATTACAATATGCAAGCTTTCGAGGCAACACAGGTCCCTTCTTCAGGCAATTTGTAACCTTGATTACAATGATTACATCTTGCCTGAAGATGGAGCCTGAGTTAAAAGCTTGCATATTGTGATCTTTTGTGATCTTGCATATTGTGATCTTGACTGTCTATGTCTATTCCTAACCCCTTCCGTAATGCTAATGCTTTGCTAGGACATGATAATTCTTTAACAAAGTCTTCTGCAAAAGTGCACTGCATTACTACTCTAATAACTAATCTCAATGCACGTAAAAAATCTAGGCAGTGCGACATAAACACTAATAATTTAATTACAGTTACACCTGTAGATGTACAATGTATTAAATCTATAAAAACAGATTATAGATTAAATAAAAAATATGCACAGAGCGGTGCTAATAAAAATAACTTAATTTCTATTTCAAATACCCATGACACACATAGAATTCAGCTCTGCTCCTCCGAAACATTAAATATGGTCCTATTTAATGTTAGAGCATTAACCAACAAGATGTTTTTCATAAACGATCTTATTAGTGATAGAAAAATTGATTTTATTGTACTAAGTGAAACGTGGCTTTGCTCAGATGGTACGGCTGTTTTAATCAAATCTGCGCCTCCGAATTACAGTTTTACTCGTGCGGATCACCAGGAAAAGAAAGGCGGCGGCTTAGCAAACATTTACTTGTGCCGGTTAAAGTGTAAAGATGTCAGTTTTGGTAAATTTAAGTCCTTTGAGTATCTTGCCGTTGTTATTCATGGAGATTCTCACTTTCTAGTATTATCCGTGTATAGACCTCCTAAATTTAATGCGTCTTTCTTTGAGGAATTCTCAGACTTGTTGTCAATCATAATTACGAACTATGACACACTTCTAATAGTCGGCGACTTTAACTTTCATATCGATACTCAGTGTGACCCGAAAGTAAAGGAATTCATGAACCTCCTGGACTCTTTTGATTTGAGACAGCTCGTTAATCAACCTACACATAAAGCTGGTCATTCGTTAGACTTAGTAATTACCAAAGGTCTAAAAGCTGATGTAAAGCAGATCATTGATATTGGTCTATCAGACCATTTTCTTTTACTATTTAATATAGAAATATTGATAGAAATATTCATGAGAAGCATATTGTTAAAAAACGCTTCTTTGATTCATCAGCAGCTTTAAAATTTACAAACATTCTAAGCAACCAGTCCGTTAATAGTGCTAAATACAATAGCGAGGATAATGTAAAAAGTAAGGTAGAAAAATTTAATACTAAGGTGAGAGCTGCTGTTGACATAGTTGCACCTGAAAAGACAGTTAAAAAAATCTTCTAGCATTGTTATACCATGGAAGAACCCAAAGAGTGTCTGATTCAAAGAGAACATGCCGGAGAGCTGAGCGTAAATGGAGAAAAACTAAACTAACTATCCACTATAAGATATTGAAGGTTAAAATAACAGAATACAATAACACAGTCTGTCTTGAGAGGTGCTGCTATTTCTCCAAGATTATAAATAACAATGCTAGTAATCCCAGAATCTTATTCTCTACGATTGATCGTCTGCTAAACCCAGGTAACTCAAAGGAATGCCTCCAAAATACTTCCAGTGAAACTTGTGAGGCTATTGCTGTATTTTTCAATCAAAAAATTAATGATATTAGAAATAATATAGTATATCTCCCCAACATTGCGGATCCTCTTAAGCCCCAGTACTCCGTTATAAACAAATTAAACTCTTTCACCAGGATAGATTTACCTGACTTACATAAAATAATTTCTCAACTGAGACCCTCCACCTGTGCCCTTGACCCAATACCAACAAGTTTTTTCAAAGAAGTATTGGGTGTGCTAATTGATAGTATTCTTGACATTGTAAACTCGTCATTAGATACGGGGGTCTTCCCAGACTGTCTCAAGACTGCTGTAGTTAAACCCCTACTCAAGAAACATAATCTTGACCCCTCTGCTTTGAAAATTTTAGACCCATTTCTAACCTGCCTTTCTTAAGTAAAATTTTAGAGAAGACAGTCATTATGCAGCTAAATGACCACCTCAATAAACATGCTATTCATGATAAGTTTCAGTCGGGTTTTAGAACAAATCACAGTACAGAAACTGCACTCGTTAAAGTTGTAAATGACTTGCAGGTAAATGCAGACAGAGGCCATTTATCTGTTCTCATCCTCTTAGATCTGAGTGCCGCATTTGACACCATTGATCACAATATTCTTAGAAATCTCCTTAGTCAATGAGTGGGCCTTTCTGGCATTGTCTTAAATTGGTTTGAATCCTACCTGGCAGGTAGAAAATTCCTTGTTAGTTGTGGTAATTACAACTCAAAGACACATGATATTCTATATGGTGTTCCACAAAGCTCTATCCTAGGTCCGCTGCTCTTTTAGATCTACATGCTTCCGTTAGGTCAGACTATCTCGGGGCATAACGTGAGCTACCACAGCTATGTTGATGACACGCAGCTGTATTTATCAATAGCGCCTGACGACCCCGACTCTGTTGTTTCACTAACACAATGTCTTACTTGTGTTTCTAAATGGATGAATATTAATTTTCTCAAGCTAAATAAAGAGAAAACAGAAATTTTAATGATTGACAATAATGGACATAATGAGGTTATTAGAAACAAACTTGATGCATTAGGATTAAAGTCAAGACGGATGTAAAGAATTTAGGGGTAACTGTTGACTGTAACCTGAATTTTAAATCGCATATTAATCAGATCACTAGGACAACATTTTTTCAATTAAGAAACATAGCAAAAGTTAGACCTCTTATATCATTGAAAGATGCACAGAAATTAGTTCACGCTTTTGTTTTCAGTCGACTAGATTACTGTAACACACTCCTCTCAGGACTACCCAAAAAAGAAATAAATCGTTTGCAACTAGTGCAGAATGCAGCTGCTAGAATCCTAACTAGGAAAAGAAAATCCGAGCACATTTCTTCAGTTTCGATGTCACTACACTGGTTACCTGTGTCATTCAGAATTGACTTAAAATACTGCTTATTGTTTACAAAGCCTTAAATAATCTCGCTCCATCTTATATATCGGAATGTCTGACACCTTATATTCCAAATCTTAACCTAAGATCCTCAAATGAGTGTCTGCTTAGAATTCCAAGAGCTAAACTTAAAAGAAGTGGTGAGGTGGCCTTCTGCTGTTATGCACCTAAAATCTGGAATAGCTTGCCAATGGGAATTCGCCAGGCTAACACAGTGGAGCACTTTAAAAAACTACTAAAAACAATACTTTAACATGGCTTTCTCATAACTTCAATTTAGTTTAATCCTGATGCTCTGTATATTCAATTAATTATCGTAACTATTCATGGTGGCTCTAAAATCCGTACTAACCCCTACTCTCTCTTCTGTTTCTTTTCCCGGTTTTCTCTGGTGGTGACCTGCGCCACCACCACCTAATCAAAGTACCATGATGTTCCTACATTGACGGATTAAAAGCCAGAAGTCTACATGACCATCATCATCAAGTCCTTCCTTGAGAACCCTAAAATACAAAGAGGACTGTTCATTTATATTAGGTAGAATGCCCAGAGGGGGCTGGGCGGTCTCATTGTCTGGTACCCCTGCATATTTTATTTTTTTCTCCAGCCATCTGGAGTTTTTTTTTTGTTTTTTCTGTCCTCCCTGGCCATTGGACCTTACTCTTATTCTAAGTTAATTAGTGTTGTCTTATTTTAATTCTTACTTTGTCTTTTTTTCTCTTTTCTTCATCATGTAAAGCACTTTGAGCTACATTATTTGTATGAAAATGTGCTATATAAATAAATGTTGTTGTTGTTGTTGTTTTTAGTTAGCCAATAAAAGGTGTAATTTTGCTTGACTTCATTTGAAAGGAAACCACCCCTCTGAAAAGTTGGTGTGCAGGACAACTAAGTGCTAGGCTTTCATACATAGCTGGTCTTTAATGGCTAAATCTCACAATACTGGTGTTTTTTTCTGTTCAAAAATGACATGTATAAACTACTTTAAAAGGCGTGTGTAATCACAAGATACAGATCAATACCTGACTATCTTGGCTTGTGTTTGGCAAGTTTTTAAGTTTTTCCTCCATGCCACGCAGACTATAATGTAAAGTGTCAGTGCAGGCATGATATTTTTTTTTAATTTAGAGAAACTTTAGCACACAATTTTGAGTGGTAAATGCATCTATAAGCATGTTTGTGAAGAAATGACTCAAACTCAAAGAAATTTGTCTAGAAGAAAAACTATTGTAACAATAGCTCCTTCTTGCGCCCGTCCCGGCACAGACTCACATGGAGGCACGTATAAAAATCAAAATAAAGATTTATTTTTCTTCACTTGTGGGGCATGTTTTCCCTGTGAACCTCACAGGCAATACACAGTCCCAAACAAGCACTGACCAAAACACGCCCTTCTGGCACCACCACTCCTCCTTTGAAGCTTCATCCTGTCCTCCCGACTCTAGCCACTAAGTGGTGGTGGCTGGCCCCTTTTATAGCCCACCCGGAAATGTTCCAGGTACTTGACCACCTGGTCCCAATTGCACTTCTGGGTGGGGCTGAAGATTTGTCCAGCCGGGCTGTGGAATTCAGGCAGCGCCCCCTAGCGGCCACACCAGCTCCCAACCAGGCTGTGGAGGACTCTATCTCCCATGGAACCCTGTGGGAGGTTGGGGAATCACCATCGGCCAGGGAGACTGCCACCAAGCGTCCTTGGGAAGGTATTGAGCTGCCCATGGCTGCTCCCTCAGAACATATGCAGCAGTGGCGTCCTGGCCGGGCATGGGACCCGGCCACCCGTCACACTGTATAACACTTGCGGTATTTTCTGAAATCTGCCCTTAGCAAGATTAAATAAATTTTTAAGCTACATTTTAGCACAATTTAGAACATAGGGTGGATTCTGAAAGCATTCAGACTTCTCCCCTTTTCTTCACATTTTGTGTGTTGCAGATTTCATTTTAAATGGATAAATTTGCCAATTTTGGCAATCAGTGTACACTCAACAATTCATAATGATAAAGTGAAAAACATGGGATTAGAGAAACTCTAGTAAATTAAACATCGATTTTAAGATGAAGTTTACAATGTTCTACTTTAATGACAAAATAAACTACGAGATTGAAGTGTAAATTTTGATATTAAAGTCATTTTGACATATTTTTCTTCATTGTGTTCATAATTTTGTTTCTTTTCTCTGTGCCCTAATATGTGACACTTTGATGGTGGGCTGCAATTTGCCTTTTCACCTCGTCTTTGACATCTGACCACTTCTTTTTTGTTTCAGGGACTATGCGACTTTGTGAACTTGACATTTTGAGTGCACACTCCATCCATTTCCTTTTGCTGCTCATACCACTGCCTAAGCCACCAAAACATATGTTTTTCCTTGCCTCCACTTCACTGAGTGGACCTCCACTTTCTTTTTCCCCATGCTTTTGCCATTCTTTTCACAAAATGCTGAATAAGGAGCTATTTAAATTGATTTATATATTGAAAGGGCCAGAATTCTGGGAGGAGTTGGAGTGGGTGGCAGGTGCATGCACATGTGTTACATTTCACGCTGACTGGGATTTACGGAGCGGAAGTTTGTGGAAGCTGGCTTACGCATGGTTTTGTGCATGTGACTTTTTTAAGCATACACACATTTTCACTTTTGTCCGTATGCCATGTTTTACTGTGAATTCTACACACGGCATTATACATGAGGCCCCAAAGCACCAGAACAGGAGGAGAAAACCAATATGCATAAACACATAAACACATGCATAAATCTCCCTGCGTCATCATAGGGGAAAAAGTGACAGTGGGGATCTTGAATGAAAAAGTGGAAGAGAAAGTGAACAGTGGAAATAACTCCTAAAATATTGCCAATCCCTCCCATTCTGTTATGCTTCCTATATGCAACCAAACAAATGATTAGCACAATTAGAAAGCACTGCAAAAACATAAAGGAGTTTCATGGTAGGGAAAATATGATATTGACACCTGGCACATTGAATGCAACAGCAGACATAGCACTCCAAGTAAAACCTATTCTGTCATCCCCACTGATCCATACTGTGATAAACATATAATGCAAAGGCCTTGAAAAATTAACAGTAGATGCCTGAAAGAGAAGAATTTTGAAAAAATAAACAATAATCTACAGTAAAATAGAACTACATTATAATACAGATGTCCAGCACTAGACTACATCCAGACCATCTATTTATATTATTAGTCTCAATTTCCAAAATGGTGCCACTTGGACATATTGAGGATTTTTGAAGGTCCCCAAGGATTACTGTGTGTAAAAATGTCCAGGATATCATTAGCAGGGTCAGAACTACAATGAAGGTAGACAGACACAAGGTCATATCCAGTTAGGCATGAAATCAGAGTCAAAGTAGAAGGGATAACCAAAAGGGGACATCATACTAAAGTCAAAGTCAGAAACATGCTTCTTCACTTGTTAAGAAGCCAAGCTAATAAAACAGAAGTCATTTCAAGAAAGGTTTTATTCACCGAGGGATAAAGATGTGTGAGATTGCTGCCATATTTATACCAGAAATTCAAATGATTTCACTGATAGTGACATTTATTGTCACTTGACGACACCTAAAATGCTGTCAAGTAAATAAAGAAAAATAAGATAGTAACAAATGAGCCGAATTAAAATGACACCCATTCTAAAAATTAATGATAAAATTGACGTCCACATGACAAAAAACCCTAAAGGATACTTTATACCAGGACCTTAAAGGCTAGAAAAAAACGTATATGAAGCCTGAATCATAACAGACATGGTTTTGAAGAGAAAAGATAAATGACTTTGCTGGAGTACCACCATAGAAACAAAAAATAAACTTTGAAGCAGGTATACATTTTTACTTTTTTGGACAAAAAGAAAATACTCACAATTATGTCATTTATGGGATAATGAAGGTATATCCTTAAAAAGAAAAGAGCAAATGATTAAAGGATGAAACACAATATGAAAATATAAACATATTGTTGTGATGTGAAATTTTGCATACAAGTTGATAAATATTTTGTATGTCTTTATTTGTAACTTAGACAAAGCAATGTAATTAGTGTTACATTATAGATAATAACAGCAATGGTTTGATGGTTTAAGAACCCCTTCCCCCCTTTTAGGAATGAGTCTCTTTGTAATTTTACGACAGGGTTGGGGGAAGTGCCTCAAACAACATTGGCTAATATTTCTCTGCAGGACTCCCAGTCAACCCCAACAGGAAAGCCAGACTGCCCAACTGCCAAGTTTTACCTTAACACATGGTTTGGAGGGCAGGTGTGAAGGTGTTCTATCCCCCCACTGGTCTGAAATATGGCTGTTTGGAAGTGGCTTGCATCAGAAGCCTTTAAGTACCATGACATCCTATTGGCTCTAGGGGTTGGACAGAAAACCTATAAATTTGCTTGCTTTACCCCACTCTCTCTCTCTTACCAAATTAATGAAAGACCGTCTCACACCATGAACTGAAAAGGACAACACAATGAAGAGCACAGCTTGGCAGCTATATTGAGACAGGCATGCGGCCTGTTCTGAAGAAAGCTGACCACAAATGTGGGCTTAACTAGAGACATTTTAAGTAACTAATATGTCTGTGTGCCGCCTAAAACTACACATCAACATTTATCAGGTTGTATGGTTGCCAATATTCAAATGTACCTTTCATATTGTTATTATTTATGAATATTATCAATAATACATTATTTAAATTGTAACTTAACTCCTGCTTGTATTTTACTACACCTAATTGCCTGAGGTTATAGATGTAGAAGGGAAGGTGGGGAGAAGTTATATGTTACAGTACCTTATAAACAGTGGTAAGTCTGGAAGATTTGAGGTATTCTGACAAAGGCTACATATTAATAATACAAAAGGAGACCAAGACAAAACACATATACATGCACACGCATATACATTTGCAGCTTTAAAATCTGGCCATGACATTGCCTTGGGTGGGCGACAGAATGCTGTTATTAGACAAATGTACTCACAATGGTAGTATGTGCTAGGAATAGAGCTGGTTACAACATTGAAAGCAAATTCATTAAAATATTATCTGAAGTTGAACCAGTACAAAAAACATGTGAGCCATTTACTTTTCATCCTTCAAGTGCAATAGTTGTCATTTCACTCTGCCCTCTAGCCCTTAGGAAGGGGAGAGAGAGGAAATACTGTCTGAGTAAAGTAAAAGTCAATAAACTCTATTGCTATGTAAGCAGCAAGCAGATGACTAAAAAGGTTTAAAGAAAAAGCCACGATCCAGGAGAAGAAAACAAGTTAGACCTTATTAAAGAAAACTCCATATTCTTATGCGAGTTACACATGGGGAAATAAGTCTTTTGCTTAGTAAGTAACACATAATAAATGAGCACACAAATAAACACAGAGGTAAATGTAATTAATGTTATTTTATGTTGATTTGAGCAACCTTGCTATGTCATGTTTTAATAGATTGGTACATGAAAATGATATTGCTAATTATAAATTTCTGTTAATTTGAGGGGCAAAGATTAAGAAAATGTCACTCAAATCATAGCTAATCAACAGAGGTCAAACCCAGGGAAATCATATCAAAAAAAAGGAAAGTCACAAATAAGCACTTTTAGGTACTAACTGATATATTTAATTGGTCAGCCAATATAAGACTACATTTTTCATATTATTTATCAACATACTATATTCTGAAACTGTCTCACCCTGGAATAAAATAATTTGTCAAATTTGTTCTTTCACATTTCAGCTCCCATCGCCTAAAAAGAAAAAAGAAAAGTTATAGGTTGAAACAAAATTAAAGCTTGGACATATACTTGTCAGCTCAGCACAACATTGTCTACATCATGAAGCAGAAATTTATATTTTCTCCAGTAAAACACTTCTTTGGAATGCTTAGTTTGACCCACATAATGCATAGGGAAATGAATCATACTCAGATGTACATCCCATGATTATTTGTGGTACGTTTCACACATCAAGGCTCTGGGGCAGTGGTCCAGCATAAAAGAGAAGTAGAGTTTTATAGGTTTCATACCACCAGCAGTATTTATGTATTTATATTAGTTTGCAGTATTTATGTATTTATATTATTTTATCATTATTAATCCCCTTGTAACTTCAGCGAACCATTATGAAATTTCAATTTAATTTTTATCTGCAACATGCACTACAAAAGCCATTAACCAATTCACAGTGGGCAGTCAGTTTCTCTTCCACTCTGTATTTTGGTTATTAATTTGGGGGCCCGTTAAGCTATGCCAATTTAAATTGACAGGTACCTTATATGACCATATTTGACCCTCGGTCCTATGATACAGATGAAACCTTTTTTTTTTGTTTATAATAATAATAATAATAATAATTCATTACATTTGTTTTTTTCCAGTCTATTATGCTAAAACTTTTATTCAACAGATGCCTATAATATGCTTTGAAAAATCTGAAAGCCAATATTAATGAATCATGTCCACATTGAGGAGAATAAATGTTGGCAATAAAATACTTGTGGATTTAAACACTACCATTTGACATTTCTTTCACTTTTATCTAAGCTGTTAGACAGGTGGGACAGTAATAAGTGGCATACCTTTCAAAAGCTCTATGTTTTGTGTATGATGACAATGGAATGGGAAGTGTATGGAAATTAAGTTTGCCTGTGTCTGAGTTTGATCCAAGAAGTATTCATCCAAAGAGAAATTAAGCTGGGAAAATTTGTGAACAGAACCATGGAATAAAGCACAACAGAAAAAAGTACCTCTGAACACGAAGATGTCTTCCTTTTGGACAACCAATATTGAAATACTTAACCTGGTGAAGAGAGATGAAAGTGAGTGTTAATGCAAAACCTTACATTAAAAAATCCCAAAATTCCTTGCCTCCACACACTGATGCACACACCGATGATTAACATGTTCCATCAAGAAATATTATTCTGATCTTGTGTCATTTTATTATTGCAAGCATCTCTTCACTTTCATAATAAGATAAAAGGTGATCAGAATCAGATTTGTGTTTATTCTTGGCATAATTAGTGTGAAAATGCTTTACCCTGAACTACTAGACATTTAAGTGTTGACATGTCGTAATGAACTATATACAGCAAGTTTTGTTGCTATCCATCCATTCATCCATTTTCCAACCCGCTGAATCCGAACACAGGGTCACGGGGGTCTGCTGGAGCCAATCCCAGCCAACACAGGGCACAAGGCAGGAACCAATCCTGGGCAGGGTGCCAACCCACCGCAGGACACACACAAACACACCCACACACCAAGCACACACTAGGGCCAATTTAGAATCACCAATCCACCTAACCTGCATGTCTTTGGACTGTGGGAGAAAACCGGAGCTCCCGGAGGAAACTTTTGTTGCTATACATATATTAATTTTTATGTACTAGTATTCTCCGGAATATTCTGGTATTCCCTATGAATCTTGTCTGGAAGAGCCACCATAGTTTTTTTAGGCAGGACCAGGAAACAACTGAAACACTGGCAGGTGTTTTATCCAATTCAGTTCCTCCTAAGTTTCATGACCAGGACTTGCACAGAAATGACTATGCCCTTCTCATTTTAAGGTCCAAATTTTATTCTTTAAAAAAAAAAAAAAAAAGTTATTTGCATTTACGAACGGTCCACACGCAGCATTGAGGAACCTGCCAGAACATGCGTTTCTGCAGCTCAATCATAGATGACAATTGAGCACGTAATTGTTGTTGATTCTGTTAAGAGACCAGGGGGCTCTGCTGGGTTTGGTTTACCAGATATACAATTTAAAGAGATTTTAAGTTTCATGGGAATTGTTACATAGGCATTATTTTCACTTTTACTTTAAAACTTTTGTAAAAACAATACTTGACCTTTATTTACAGCCCTGGCGTGGTTACATCTCTTTCTCACAGGATGTATAACGCTGCTCGCGTTGTGAAGGGGGTGCGGCTGAACACACGCAAGGAGAAGTGGTCGGATCATCTGCTGCTTTCTGCTGCTGGTGAGCTGCGTGTTTTGCTTGTCACTTGTCGTTGTTTTAAGAGCTGGGAGCACATGAAGCATGTCTGCCAACAGCAATCCAACAACTGCTAGGTTAGATGTCTGTGGACTTATTTTAAATGATGTCTCACTGCCTTGTCTTGCGTGACGTTGTAAAAACAATACTTGTCCTTTATTTCCAGCCCCATGCGTGGTTAAATCTCTTTCTTGAAGGATGTATAACGCTGCTCGCATTTTCAAGAGGGGGGGGCTGGTTGCGGCTGAACACATGCTAAGGAGATGCCACCGGATCATCTGCTGTCTTTCTGCTGCTGTCGCGTTGCCCGTCGATCATTTTAAAGCATGTACAGTAGCTGTCCTTTTGCCACTTCGCATCTCTGCCACTCTTGTTGTGAAGTAGGGGGTTAGGGTGGCTGAACACACGCAAGGAGAAGCGGTCGGATCACCTGCTGGGCTTCTGCTGCTGGCAAGCTGCGTGTTTTGCTTGTCATTTGTCGTTGTTTTAAGAGCTGGGAGCAAGTTGAAGTGTCTCTCACAGGACTTCAAATTGTCTTCCGAGAAGATCACGTCTCGTCTCCCTAGTCTCCCTCCCAAAGATTTTTTTTTATAATAGATAGATAAGAATATGAATGAAGAATCACGCATGTGTGCCTTTATACATAAAACATACCATTTTACAGCTTTTTCTAAAACATTTTTTTGCTCAATAGCTTAGTTCTCTTTTGTACAACATGCATCCTCCTAAGTGCAAACAATCGCTAGTGGAGGGGAAACAGAACAATTAACCTTTGATATCCCGAATTCAAATCTGATCAATTGCGAGAGTGAGATGGGTGCAGGTGCAGCTCCATTGGACAATCAATTGAATTGCAGGTTTCTGTCACTTGGTTTAAATAATTTGAGTCTGATAACCGTCCCCTAACCTGAATCTTAACCATCATTGGAAGTAGGCATTATCACTGCCATATAATGTGAAGCGACAACCTTCTTAATGGCATAGAGCATTTTGGTGAGAGTTTGCATTTGTTTGTCACATGCCATCAAGGTTTGAAGCCTTATAAAGATAGCCAGTAAAGCTTAATAATTAAAATGCCCTTTTATTACTTGTAATATTTTCAATGCATATATGTTAATAATTTCCACTTTTTTTTCCGATATGAAGTTTTAATCTCTATGAAACACAAAGTGTTATTAAATACAATAAACCCATGTCAATTTAGAGGTTCATACTCTGATAAACTTCAGTAAGCCTCCTTTTGTTGCTAATATTTTGTTCTCGAAAAGCATTATAGATGTGAATAACTTAGGAAAGACATTAATACAAAAATGTCACTCCTTAATTTTTGTTAAGTTTATTAAGTTAAGAAAACCAAGTTCTTACTAGCATATCATTTAATATTAATCACATTTGAAAATGCATAAAGTAAATTCTAACTGAAGTGTAATGACACCAGGATTATGTGTGGTTCAGTTACTCAGATAATTTACAAATTTAAACATAAAAGGGCACACACACTGACAGATGTGTAAAACATCTTATATCTCGAATAAATGAGGAAAAGGAAGTCAGAGTCAAATAATTTACTGTGGTTATTAACAGTGTAATATGAGCGCTATATAGCGCCCGACCCGGCACAGACTCAGGCAGAGGCACGTACTTAATAAACAGTCTTTTATTTCTTCTTCAGCCGTGGGGCACGCCTTCCCCGTGTCCCACAGGCCCAACACAGTCCCAAAACACTCACAAACCACACTTCTTCTCTCCACCTCAGCACCACCACTCCTCCTCAGGCTTAGTCGTCCTCCTCCTCCTCCCGACTCTGGCTCTCTCGAGTGGTGGTGGCTGGCCTTTTTTATACCCCACCCGGAAGCGTTCCAGGTGCTTGATTACCTGGTCCTAATTGAACTTCCGGGTGGGGCTGACGAGTCGACCAGCTGGGCTGCAGACGTCATGCAGCTCCCCCTAGCGGCCATCCAAGCCCCCAACCAGGCTGTGGAGGACTCCATCTCCCATGGAGCCCTGCGCCAGGTTGGGGAATCATCGTCCACCAGGGAGGCTGCCACCAAGCGTCCCGGGAGAGGTATTGAGCTGCCCATCGTGGCTCCCCCGGAACAGATGCAGCAGGGGCGTCCCTGCCGGGCATGGGACCCGGCTGTCCTTCACATGGCCCCTCCCTCAGATGAGGCTTCTGGGGCTCATCGGCCTGCCCCATGAGGGCCGGTCCTCTCCAGGATAGGGAGTCGGCATTCTTGGCTCCGCTTCTGCGGCCTGTGAAAATATAATCAACAGGTCTGGGGGTGCTGCCCCGACGTCCCTGCCACTCAGACGTCCTCACTGGACAACACCTCCAGACGTGGCCACCGCAGCCGCAGATATAGCACGCCCGACCCCCTCCAGTTCGACCCTTGCGGGCGTGGAAGCAGGCAGGAAACTCCTGCCCCTTAGCCCGCTCTGCGGAGGGCTTGCAAAGGTTCCGCCCCTCTGCAGCGTAGCCCTCCCGCTGCGTTAAACCAATAGGCTTATGCTGCACCTTGTTAGGAGTCCCTGACCTCTTTGTCCGGGTCCTCCTCTTTCTTTTGGGTGTAATGACGGTCTGAGTCCCCCTATGGGAAGAGGGGAGACCCCGTGCCGTCTGCACCCCTTTAGACGGCCGTAAGTCAGACGCGGGCAGTCGGGGCGGAGTCGTTTGGCAGCCGGCGTTCACCAGCTGCCTCTCCTCACGCTCTTCTGCCACGCCGTCTGTCATCACGGCAGCATCCTGTGTTGAGGGCGGAGCGGCCTGGCAAGCAGTACTAATCATCCCTGCTGCCGCTGCGCACCGCCTACCTTTCTGTCCGACCCAGGCGTCACCTACCTGCGTCGCTGCGTCCTGCAGGCTGGAGGGTGACGACCCACATGTCCGAAGCCAATCAAACAGTGCTCCGCACGGGCCGCCGAGCTTCTTCTCCAGCCCCTCCTTTGACTCCTGCAGGACCTGAAAGATTTTGAACAAAGACTGCAGGGCGAGGACAACGGATTGTACCTCCCCTGTAGCCCAGAAAAAGTTAATAGTTTCGGTCGGCAGTGGACTCAGGCTCCCCTTGTCCCCTTCCGCTGACCATGAGCCATCAAGGCCCTGCGGCATCTCCGCAGGCCTGTTCGGGTAATCTAGAGGCTCGGGGAGAAGGTCCGTCGGCCCCGCCTGCGACCTTTCCTCGGTGGGCAACTGACACACGCCCTCCCCCCCTTCACCTGTTTCCAAAAGGAGCTCCTGCTCCTTGGGCGGCGACACCACGTCGGGAAACTCGTCCGGGCTCTCCTCCTTCAGCTGTTTACTCAGCTCGAAGAGAAGACACAGCCCGGCCTCGCTCTCTCCCGAGGTCTCTCCGCCGTCACGCCACAGACAGACCTCATCCGGCCAGCAACGGGTGCTTCGCCCCTCGGCGCCTAGAAGGTAGGCTGATGCGTCACCTACCTCCGGCTGCAACCCGTGGTGTTGGTTGGCATGGCAGCGTCTGGCTTCTGTGCCTGCCCGGCTTTCTTTTTCCCCATTCTGAGCGGTGCCTGCAGCAGCTCCTTGGCAGCCTCAGTTGCGCTCTCTCGCTGTGCTGCGCGTGCCGGCTTGCGGCCGCTGCCGCGTGTGCGCGCCTCGTTGCGCTGTGCTCTTTCCTCTGGGCAGTGTGTCCTTGCCTGTAGCTGCGACGGGAGCGTGCTCTCCGAGCAGCTGAGTCGAGCACATGCCTCGCGCTGTTGTAGGTCGCTATGCCGGGTCTCTTCTTGAATATAGGTGCAGATTCCGGTCCAAATGGACGGGCCGGGATCCTGCCGGCTACGCCACTATAATATGAGCGCTATATAGCACCCGACCCGGCACAGACTCAGGCAGAGGCATGTACTTAATAAACAGTCTTTTATTCTTCTTCAGCTGTGGGGCATGCCTTCCCCGTGTCCCACAGGCCCAACACAGTCCCAGAACACTCACAAACCACACTTCTTCTCTCCACCTCAGCACCACCACCACCACTCCTCCTCCTCAGGCTTAGTCCTCCTCCTCCTCCAGACTCTGGCGTCCCGGGAGAGGTATTGAGCTGCCCATCATGGCTCCCCCAGAACAGATGCAGCAGGGGCGTCCCTGCCGGGCATGGGATCCGGCTGTCCTTCACAACAGACAAACAGGTCATCATTTTTGATTTAATGTATTAATAAAGAATAAGAAACAATTCATACATCTTTTAAAACATAAAAATAAAGGGAGAACCAAAATTGATAGGTAGGCCATCAGATTTGGTCCCCATTATGATTTAATGCAGTGGTAAGGAATATGAAATGAACTGATACATGTTTTAAAGCATTCAAGTGTCTCATAATATAAAAGCAATACACCTTCACTTTAATTCTTTTCTTTAACCTAACAATAAAGATGGGACATAAACTGATATGTATCAATAATGATTTTTTTTAATGATTTTTAATCCTTCATTTGCAATACACAATTTCTTGTATTAGGAATTTGACATTTTTCGCATACCACAACTTATCTTCTACAGAGTTTGAGGGTCAGAGTGCAGGGCCAGCTATTTATACAGTGCCCCTGGAGCAATTGCAGGCAAAGTACCATTACTTCTGTCATTGCTAGGATTCAAACTGGCAACCTTCCATTTGCCAGTCCAGATCCTTTAGCCAACAAAAAAACATTTTTTATATTATCTTTGTCTTTCATAATACAGTATATAAAGAACAAACTATCACTTTCTTTTTTTGCACTGAAAATAAAGGGGGGACAAAAACTAATAGATAGGTTATCAAATTTGGACCCCCTTGTAATTTAATGTAGCAGTAAGGAATATGAAATCAACCCAGCCATAGGGGATGCACAAACTAGTGTGTTTCTTCATGCCAGTCCCAAGTCCAGATAAATGGGGAGTGTTACATCGAGTCCCGGGTTAACAATGGTCACCACTGTTAGCCAACATGGTGCTTGCGGAAATTGGGCTACAGTTGCCCGAAGAAGGAGAAGAAGAGGGGGTAGACTTGTCTGGAAGAAAGAGGAGAGGAAGAAGGTAAAAAGAGTGGAACTGAGGGTAGGAACTTTGAATGTTGGCAGTATGACTGGTAAGGGAAGAGAGTTAGCTGATATGATGGGGAGAAGGAAGGTTAAAATATTGTACATGCAAGAGACTAAATGGAAGGGGATTAAGGCCAGGTGGATCAGAAGTGGATTCAAATTGTTCTATCATGCTGTGCATGGGAGGAGAAAAGGGGTTGGAGTTATTCTGAAGGAACAGTATGTCAAGAGTGTTTTGGAAGTGAAAAGAGTGTCAGACAGAGTAATGATTATGAAGCTGGAAATTGGAAGTGTGATGAAGTGATGGATAGTGTATCCATGGTACAGAAAGTGGTGATTGGACCAGATATCAATGGACATGTTGGTGAAGGGAACAGAGGAGACCAGGAGGTGATGGGTAGGTATGGTGTCAAGGACAAGAATGAAGAAGGTCAGATGATAGTGGATATTGCGAAAAAGATGGGCATGGCTGTGGTGAATATGTATTTTATGAACAGGGAAGAAAATAGGGTGACGTACAAGAGTGGAGGAAGATGCACACAGGTAGATTATATCCTATGCAGAAGAGTCAATCTGAAGGAGACTGAAGACTGCAAAGTGGTGGCAGGGGAAAGTGTAGTTAGGCAGCATAGGATGGTGGTCTGTAGGATGACATTGGGGATCGAAAAGAGGAGGAGAGTGAAGCCAAGGATCAAATGGTGGAAGTTGAAAAATGGAAGACTGCAAGGTTGAGTTCAGGTAGGAGGTAAGACAGACACTGGGTGGCAGTGAAGAGTTACCAGACAGCTGGGCAACTACAGCAGAAGTAGTAAGGCTGACAGTAAGAAGTGTGCTTGGTGTGACATCTGGACAGAGGAAGGAGGAAATGGAAACCTGGTGGTGGAATGGGAAAGTACAGGAGAGTATACAGAGGAAGAAGATGACGAAGAAGAAGTGGGATAGTCAGAGAGATGCAGAAAGTAGACAAAAGTACAAGGAGATAAGGTGCAAGGTGAAGAGAGAGGTGGTGAAGGCTAAAGAAAAGGCGTATGATAAGTTGTATGAGAGGTTGGACACTAAGGAGGAAGAAAAGGACCCGTAACGATTGGCTAGACAGAGGGACCGAGCTGGGAAAGATGTGCAGCAGGTTAGGGTGATAAAGGATAAAGATGGGAACATACTCACAAGCGAGGAGGGTGTGTTGAGAGGATGGAAAGAGTACTTTGAGAGGCTGATGAATGAAGAGAATGAGAGAGAGAGAAGGTTGGATGATGTTGAGATAGTGAATCAGGAAGTGCAACGGATTAGCAAGGAGGAAGTAAGGACAGCTATGAAGAGGATGAAGAATGGAAAGGCCATTGGTCCAGATGACATACCTGTGGAAGCATGAAGGTGTTTAGGAGAGATGGCAGTGGAGTGTTTAACCAGATTGCTTAACACTAGAATTACCAGAGCCTACGAAAAAACTCGTAGATCCGGCCCACCTTAAATCGCTTCTTAAAACCGTTCTCACCTCTCTGCCAGCGTCTTTTGTCATCTAAATGTACTGATAAAGACATGCTGCCAGCAGCTGGCTATTCCATCCCCCCACTGACTTAGAATGTAAACGAACTTTTCCCAGCTCATGCCTTGATTGATTATCTGGGAGTGAGTGGAGTTTTAGAATGGAAATAATAAATCGCTATTTGGAACACACGCATTTCATGTGTGTTGCGTTTCTGCAGTAATCTGTGTAAACACATTTTTAAAAGAGAAACGTTTTTTATATTCTAGTAACAAATGACAAAATGTAGGCATAAACTATATAATGTATGAAGCCTGAAGTCCAAATATCAAAGAAACACTTTCACAAAAGGTACAAAAAAAAAAAGCAGCCACCAAAAAAAGCTGCCTTAGTGTGGGACATTGACACCTATTTACTATGATTGTCGCCGTGGCGCAACAGTATCAGTTGCTGACTGGCAATCAGAAGGTCATGAGTTCGATCCTATATGACTCCCTTATGAGAAGTGAAGTGTTCTTATTTTTACTATTTTAGAATAAAAAGATACATTTGATTTCAGTCTGTAACAGCCGGTGTAATTTATGATATTTGCAAAGGTTAGCTTTGTTTTTTTGTTTTTTTATTCACTTTTCATTGTCTCAGTCGTGTTCAGGATCCTTCCCTAACCCATGTAAAAGTATAATAAAACAAGTGCACTTTTATTCAAGAATATAACCGAAGAAAAAAGAAAGCAAGTTACAGTAGGCGGTTGATATGACAGCTTGCGTGGTGCAATGCTAAGAACTGCTGATTTCCATTCCGTGCTATATAACTGTTAACTGTTAACATTTGAATCTGATGATTGCATATAGCGCTGTCTTATTCAGTGTGCGCAAGAACATGCAGGTGGCCAGTTGCTGAGTGCTACAACGCACATTTTAAAAAAGAAAGAGACAAATATATGGGAAGAAATCATTTTATGACGCGAATAGTACCAATCAGAAAACATCGTCGAAGTAATGCAATATTATTTGAAAACGAACAGCGTCAGGTTGGGTGTGAAGTTATACTGGCGCTGTTTGAGTCAGATCAGAAGCTGAATAAGCTGAACAAGCTCCTGTTCTGACTCTAAGTAAAAAGTATGAATTAATTAACAGAAATAACCGCGATCGACATTTTAAACAACGATTTACAGTGCATACCAATTTATAAATTTTATGTCCGTTTTCAGTAGTAAGCTGCTCTTTTGGGGGGTGGGGGTGGGGGTGTTAGAGCGTGTGAGCTTATTCAGTGCTGAAAACGGCAAATATAGGAGTGAGTAAGATCGAACCGGGAAATCTTGATCACACTTGGTTTGCGTCTGTACTTGCGCTGTTTCTTAGAGTCAGATCGGGGGTGGGGATGCTAGAGCGCGTGAGCTTATTCAATTCTGCTGGATCAACGCATATGTTGATCTTTTTTTCTTTCAGTAATAGCGCCAACATATCCACACCCGATCTGATGCTGTTCGTTTTCAAATAATATCTGCATGTCCTGGAGTACAAAAGAAACAGCATACAGCAACATGTGGGGACTGGCAAGATCGGGAAAAAAAATACACATTCACTGATTACAAACGCAAGATGTTATGCGAATGAATATGAATAATATGAATAATGTTGCATCCGTGCCACAAAGATTTCCGAAATGTACTATACAGGTCATAAAACGAATAATTCCAAATATCATATATACCTACGTCTGTGTTTTTTTGTTGTTTTGACATCATTCACCATAAGGTGCACTCTAATTCAGCATGAGCAGGAACACTCAATAAAACCGAATAAAAAAATCAAGTGACGGTGAGATACGAAGAAGGCAGATTCGCCAGTGTTTGTGTGTCAGCTTTTATCCCTCCAGATGAGAGAATGTCCAGTTCCATTGTCTCAAAACACCACTCACATCTCCAGTTATTCCGTTTCAAATAAAAAATAACAGTGTCAGATCCCTGGGGGGTAGTATGTATCGTGATCGTGATTTAGGGAGAATAAAAGTAAAAAAAAAAAACGGTAACTTTTACAAGTCCTATAAATGCACACCATGTGTTACAGACGCAAACCAAATGTATGCGTGTACTGTATAATATTAACAAAAAGAGGAGCTCACTACTGAAAACGGCAAATATAGGAGTGAGTGGGGATCGAACCGGGGACTCTCAATTACAAGTCAGCAAATTTTTCCGCTACGCCACGGAAGCTATTGTATCAGTCTTGAACCTTTTGTGGAAGTGTTTTTACTTGATCTTTGGACTTCAGGCTTCATACATTATATAGTTTATGCCTACATTTTGTCATTTACTACTAAAATACGTTTCTGTTTTAAAAATGTGTTTACACAGATTGCTGTAGAAATGGAACACACATGAACTGTGTGTGTTCCAAATAGTGATCTATTATTTCCACACTAAAACTCTAGCAGTTCAGTCACTCCCAGATAATCAAACAAGGCAAGAGCTGGGAAAACTTAGTGAACGCTCTGCGACGGTGGGGGATGGAATAGCCGGCTGCTTGCTGGCTCGTCTTAATCGGCACATTTAGAAGACAAAAGAGAGCTGCGAATGGTTTTAAGGTGGGCCGGATCGACGAGTTTTTTCGTAGACTCTGGTAATTCTAGTGTTAATGGAATCTTGGAAAGTAAGAGGATGCCTGAGGAGTGGAGAAGAAGTGCACTGGTACCGATTTTTAAGAATAAGGGGGATGTGCAGAGCTGTAGTAACTACAGAGAGATTAAATTGATGAGCCACAGCATGAAGTTATGGGAAAGAGTAGTGGAAGCTAGGTTAAGAAGGAAGGTGATGATTAGTGAGCACAAAGGAGTTGCATTGTGTCTTTGTGGACCTGGAGAAAGCATAGGTCAGGGTGCCTCAAGAAGAGTTGTGGTATTGTATGAGGAAGTCGGGAGTGCAGAGAAGTATGCAAGAGTTGCACAGAATATGTACGAGGGAAGTGTGACAGTGGTGAAGTCTGTGGTAGGAGTGACAGATGCATTCAATGTGGTGGTGGGATTACATCAGGGATCGGCTCTGAGCCCTTTCTTATTTGCAATGTTGATGGACAGGTTGACAGACGAGATTAGACAGGAGTCCCCCTGGACTATGATGTTTGGTTATGACACTGTGATCTGTAGTGAGAGTAGGGAGCAGGTTGAGGAGACCCTGGAAAGTTGGAGATATGCTCTAGAGGGAAGAGGAATGAAGGTCAGGAGGAACAAGACAGAATGTGTGTGTGTGAATGAGAGGAAGGTCAGTGGAATGGTGAGGATTCAGGGAGTAGGGTTGGCGAAGGTGGATGAGTTTAAATACTTGGGATCAACAGTATAGAGTAACGGGGATTGTGGAAGAGAGGTGAAAAAGAGAGTGCAGGCAGGGTGGAATGGGTGGAGAAGAAATTCCGAAGTAATTTGTGACAGATGGTTATCAGCAAGAGTGAAAGGAAGGTCTACAGAACGGCAGTGAGACCAGCTATGTTATATGGGTTGGAGACGGTGGCACTTACCAGAAAGGAGGAGACAGACCTGGAGGTAGCAGAATTAAATATGCTAAGATTTGCATTGGGAGTGACGAGGATAGACAGGATTAGAAATGAGTATATTAGAGAGTTTGCTCAAGTTAGACAGTTGGGAGACAAAGTCAGAGAGACGAGATTGCATTGATTTGGACATGTGCAGAGGAGAGATGCTGAGTATAATGGGAAAAGGATGCTAAGGATAGAGCTGCCAGGCAAGAGGAAAAGAGGAAGGCCTAAGAGAAGGTTTATGGATGTGGTGAGAGAAGACATGCAAGTGATGGGTGTGACAGAACAAGATAGAGAGGACAGGAAAATATGGAACAAGATGATCTGCTGTGGCAACCCCTAACGGAAGCAGCCGAAACGAGAAGAAGTAAGGAATATGAAATCAACTGAGATGTGCTTGATACAATTCTTGTATCTCATAATATCAAAATGACCAACTTTCATGATTAGTTTGAACTGGAAATAAATGGTGGTAGGTCAAGTGTTGTAAGCAGTTTGAATTCACTCCAAATCAATCTCCAAAAGACAAATACAGTAATACACCCCTCCTAATTAAAATCTGGTGTTTTGGATTAACATGGAAAGAAATATTAAATAATAAAGCAGTTTTTGGAGACCAACAACATTAGCGTAACATTTATAATGTAGACATAATTCTCATTCTCTCACAGTTCTCACAAGGTGCAAATGATTGACATATTAATTCTTTTAAAAAACAACTCAAAACTCATCTGTTCAGGAAGGCTTTTAGCTCTACTTGACTTTATTACCCTTCTCTCAGTTTACTTCTCTGTCAAGATGCTCATGTAACCTGTATGTGTGTGTGCTAGACCATCAATTATGTTTGTCTGTTAGGCTTTTTTTTTCTCTGAATTCACTGTCGTAATCTTCTTTATTTATCTGGTTTGTACAATGCTATATACTGTATACCCTGCCGTTCTTTCTTATATTCTGTAAATGCCTTGAGCATGGGAAAGGCACTATATAAATCCATCCATCCTCTTCCGCTTATCCGAGGTCGGGTCGCGGGGGCAGCAGCTTGAGCAGAGGTGCCCAGACTTCCCTTTCTCCGGCCACTTCTTCTAGCTCTTCCGGGAGAATCCCAAGGCGTTGCCAGGCCAGCCGGGAGACATAGTCCCTCCGGTGTGTCCTGGGTCTTCCCCGGGGCCTCCTCCCGGTTGGATGTGCCCGGAACACCTCACCAGGGAGGCGTCCAGGAGGCATCCTGATCAGATGCCCGAGCCACCTCATCTGACTCCTCTCGATGCGCAGGAGCAGCGGCTCTACTCTGAGCCCCTCCCGGATGACTGAGCTTCTCACCCTATTTTTAAGGGAGAGCCAAGACACCCTGCGGAGGAAACTCATTTCAGCCGCTTGTATTCGCGATCTCGTTCTCTCGGTCACTACCCACAGCTCATGACCATAGGTGAGGGTAGGAACATAGATCGACTGGTAAATTGAGAGCTTTGCCTTATGGCTCAGCTCCTTTTTCACCACGACAGACCGATGCAGAGCCCGCATCACTGTGGACGCGGCACCGATCCGCCTGTCGATCTCACGCTCCATTCTTTCCTCACTCGTGAACAAGATCCCGAGATACTTGAACTCCTCCACTTGAGGCAGGATCTCGTTCCCAACCCTGAGAGGGCACGCCATCCTTTTCCGGCTGAGGACCATGATCTCGGATTTGGAGGTGCTGATTCCCATCCCAGCTGCTTCACACTCAGCTGCGAACCAATCCAGAGAGAGCTGAAGATCACGGCCTGATGAAGCAAACAGGACAACATCATCTGCAAAAAGCAGTGACCCAATCCTGAGTCTACCAAACCGGACCCCCTCAACACCCTGGCTGCGCCTAGAAATTCTGTCCATAAAAGTTATGAACAGAATCGGTGACAAAGGGCAGCCCTTTGAAAACGGGTTCGACTTACTGTCGGCAATGCGGACCAAGCTCTGACACCGGTTGTACAGGGACCGAACAGCCCTTATCAGGGGGTCCGGTACCCCATACTCCCGGAGCACCCCTTACAGGATTCCCAGATGAACACAGTCGAACGCCTTTTCCAAGTCCACAAAACACATGTAGACTGGTTGGGCTAACTCCCATGCACCCTCCAGGACTCTGCTAAGGGTGTAGAGCTGGTCCACTGTTCCGCGACCAGGACAAAAACCACATTGTTCCTCCTGAATCCGAGGTTCGACTATCCGACGGACCCTCCTCTCCAGAACCCCCAAATAGACTTTTCTAGGGAGGCTGAGGAGTGTGATCCCTCTGTAGTTGGAACACACCCTTCGGTCCCCCTTCTTAAAAAGAGGGACCACCACCCCGGTCTGCCAATCCAGAGGCACTGTCCCTGATGTCCATGCGATGTTGCAGAGATGTGTCAACCAAGACAGCCCTACAACATCCAGAGCCTTGAGTAACTCCGGGCGTATCTCATCCACCCCCGGGGCCCTGCCACCAAGGAGTTTTTTGACCACCTCGGTGACCTCAGTCCCAGAGATGGGGGAGCCCACCTCCGAGTCCCCAGGCTCTGCTTCCTCATTGGAAGGCATGTTAGTGGGATTGAGGAGGTCTTCGAAGTACTCCCCCCACTGACCCACAACGTCCCGAGTCGAGGTCAGCAGCGCACCATCCCCACGATATACAGTGTTGACACTGCACTGCTTCCCTCTCCTGAGACGCCGGACGGTGGACCAGAATCTCCTCGAAGCCGTCCGAAAGTCGTTCTCCATGGCCTCCCCAAACTCCTCCCATGCCCGAGTTTTTGCCTCAGCAACCACTGAAGCCGCATTCCGCTTGGCCTGCCGGTACCTATCAGCTGCCTCCAGAGTCCCACAGGACAAAAGGGACCGGTAGGACTCCTTCTTCAGCTTGACGGCATCCCTCACCGCTGGTGTCCACCAACGGGTTCGGGGATTGCCGCCACGACAGGCACCGACCACCTTATGGCCACAGCTCCGGTCAGCCGCCTCAACAATAGAGGCACGGAACATGGCCCATTTGGACTCAATGTCCCCCACCTTCCTCGAGACGTGGTCGAAGTTCTGCTGGAGGTGGGAGTTGAAGCTACTTCTGACAGGGGGCTCTGCCAGACGTTCCCAGCAGACCCTCACAACACGTTTGGGCCTACCAGGCCTGACCGGTATCCTACCCCACCATCGAAGCCTACTCACCACCAGGTGGTGATCAGTTGACAGCTCTGCCCCTTTCTTCACCCGAGTGTCCAAGACATGTGGCCGCAAGTCCGATGACACGACCACAAAGTCGATCATCGAACTGAGGCCTAGGGTGTCCTGGTGCCAAGTGCACATATGAACACCCTTATGCTTGAACATGGTGTTCGTTATGGACAATCCGTGACAAGCACAGAAGTCCAATAACAAAACACCACTCGGGTTCAGATTGGGGAGGCCATTCCTCCCAATCACACCCTTCCAGGTCTCACTGTCATTGCCCACGTGAGCATTGAAGTCTCCCAGCAGTACGAGGGAGTCCCCAGAAGGTATGCCCTCTAGCACCCCCTCCAGGGACTCCAAAAAGGGTGGGTACTCCGAACTGCTGTTCACTGCATACACACAAACAACAGTTAGGACCCATCCCCCCACCCAAAGGCGGAGGGAGGCTACCCTCCCGTCCACCGGAGTAAACCCCAATGTACAGGCTCCAAGTCGGGGGGCAATAAGTATGCCCACACTTGCTCGGAGCCTCTCACTGGGGGCAACTCCAGAGTGGTAGAGAGTCCAGCCCCTCTCAAGGAGATTGGTTCCAGAGTCCAAGCTGTGCGTCGAGGTGAGCCTGACTATATCTAGTCGGAACCTCTCAACCTCACGCACTAGCTCAGGCTCCTTCCCCTTCAGAGAGGTGACATTCCACGTCCCAAGAGCCAGCTTCTGTAGCTGAGGATCGGACCGCCAAGGTCCCCGCCTTCGGCCACCACCCAACTCACACTGCACCCGACCTCCTTGGCCCCTCCCATAAGTGGTGAGCCCATGGGAAGGGGGACCCACGTTGCCTCTTCGGGCTTTGCCCGGCCGAGCCCCATGGGTGCAAGCCTGGCCACCAGGCCCTCACCATCGAGCCCCACCTCCAGGCCTGGCTCCAGAGGGGGGCCCCGGTGACCCGCGTCCAGGCGAGGGAAAACGCCGTCCAAATTTTTTGTTCATCATAGGTCTTTAGAACCACACTTTGTTTCATCCCTCACCTAGGACCAGTTTGCATTGGGTGACCCTAACAGGGGCATAAAGCCCCCTCCTCGAACCGCCACCTTATCGTGGTGAAGGGGTTTGCGTGTCCCAATGATCCTAGGAGCACTATATAAATAAAATGTATTATTATTATTATGTATGGAAAAAATATGAGAAATGATGGTGCATTTTCATGATTATGCTTTCATGGCTACCTTTAGAAGGCTTCAAACTTCTGATCAGATGATAAGGTTCGAATTCAGAACATCACAGGTTAATCATCCTGTTCCCCTTGTCACACTTGTGCACATAGCAGCCAGCTAAAGGGCTCAAACGTTAATTCCATGCCGGGCCGTTTGGTGGCAGAGTACACTAATCCTTTCTCTTTTATCTCTGCAGATCAAAAATGGGAAATTCTGCCTGGTACCAAGGACAGTACTTCTGGTTCCGGACTCAATGACTCCACGTCTGACTCAGATGACATCATTTCCGGTTCCAGGTTCGATGATGTTACTTTTGGTTCTAGGCCAGATGATGCCACTACCCCTTACCAATGTTAAAAACCGCCATAATTCTCCTGTTTGTCAGTTCTGTATTGGACTCTTGTCTGTTAAGACCTTTAATTCCTACTTTGCCATTTTTTAGGCCAAATTTCAAGTATATGGGGAGGCTGCCCCTGATCATTTGTACTTGGGAGGATATGTGCTATACGCCTGAGAACTAAGCTACCGAGATGAAAAATGTTTTAGAAAAAGCTATATATATGTATATTTTGTATATAAAGGCACATCTGCTTGATTCTTCAATCATATTCTGATCTCTACACTTTAAAAAGAACTGAGCATTGTACATGCAATTGTCACTTGTGTATGAGCCAAAGAAACGCGCATTCTCGTTTCCCAACGCTGCAAGCGGAACATTCGTAAATGTGAATAACTTTTTTTTTTATATTAAGGTAATACAATTTGGACCTTGCAATGATCAATACAGAAGGATATGGTCTAGTACTGATTTCTGTGCAAGTCCTGATTTCGAAATGTCACTGATTTTGAGGTTTGATTGACTTATTTGCCAGTAGGAAAGAGATGGACTGAATTGGAAACAACATCTGTTGAGAAAAGATTAGTGTTTTATTTACTTATTTTTATGGCTAGAATGAAGGGAGGATTGAAGCCCAGATCAAAAGAAGCTGTCTCAGCTAAACCCAGTAGAAATATGTTGAAAGGTTTCTGTGCCTGACGAGTTGGTGGAAGTTTTTGGCAAGTGGATTGATTATTAATACTTCCTTAAAGTTTAGCTGGCTGACCTGTGACAGATAGGTACTGGTGAGCTGTGCATTTCCAAACTTTGGTGACCCTAGCATTTTTTTTTTCAAAAATGACAGGTTATGTTATAATTTCTTCTGGATTGCTTTTCATTGATATAAGGACAGTAACAAACTGGACGTGTTATCGCTGTGTTGACCTATATGTGTAACAGATTTGTGTCTATAAATGTTTGATGTAATGCCTATGTCTGTTTCTTTCTCTGCAACCTTCTTTAAACTCAAAACATCATTAACATTACTGTTCTTTAGATTATCATTACTATTTTCAGATTATCATTTTGGGGAGCCCCTAAAAGTACAGTTCAACAGCAACATGGATTGCACTAATTCAAAAGAAACTGTTGCGATATGGCCTTTGCTGTTTCATAAATTTGTGTCGTGTGATCTTAAAGTTCTGAAACCATGCCAAACATTACCAGAAAGAAAAATAATTGTTGTCAGACCATAAAAGTATAGCATTGAATTCTAAACATATGGCCTTTTCATTTATTTACTAAATTTAGAAAATATACAGTACTGTGCAAAAGGGTAAAGTACCCAATTAGATAATTCACAAAAATATTTCTCTTAGATGGTTATTTTATGTGTTCTGGATTAGTGTGCCAATGGAAGGTAAAAATGTTTCTTTTGCAAAAATTAAAGCAATACAATAAGATATCTGAATTTACTTAAAGAAAGAAACTAACATAGTAATATACCAGTTTCCAGTTAACAAAGTGAGGTTTTTGTAGGCATATAACCCAGTGCTTAATTAATGAAATATATAAGCCAGTGATAAATATCGATGTGTAGGATGTACTACGAGTAAAGTGATTAACTTTTAACAGAAACACATGTGTAAAAGAAAAAAAAAAGACTGGTCAATAAACAACCATACTGAAAGGGCAAATTGCAATAGATGTAGCATTTTAAACCTTCAAATTTTATACCACGAGCAAATCAAGAAAACACAAGGTGGTCATTCTCCATCATTATTTCAGCAAATGAGAAACAAAATCAGAAGGTACCCAGCACTTCTATCAGCAGCCAATGGTACACATCCATCCACAGTCCAGAGAAGACTAAAAAGCCATTTCTCTGAAATGGTAATAAAGCCAGACAATTTAACTACTTTACAGGCAAAACACAAGGATTAAGTTTCAGAAAAATGGCAGCAGATGCTTTGGACTGATGAGTGAAATTTAAAACTTTTTGTTCTAACAGAAGGCAGATAGTCCACCAAAGACCTGGAGAATGGCTGTAGGATACAGTGAAGTAAGGTGGAAGTTTCTTGCAGGCTTGGGGATGAATTTCCACAGACAGATTTGCTGATTTGATCACAATTGATTGTCCTTTCACTGCTGAGAAATATAAGTCTGTACACTGGGAGAGCTGGAGATAATGTCCTTTGTATTCTGGGGCTTATCAGACCTGCAGTAAAAAGCATTCACTTTATCAGGCAGCTGGTGATTTACTGCAATATGGAGGGATGGTTTCCAATAATTTTTAATATTTGTAGTTGTTTCCAAACTGATGCATGGGCATTGGCTAAAAACTGATTTTTCAGCTTTTCAGAGTAATTCTTTTTAGCCAATCTGATTTCTTTTGTCAGTGTGTCATTTGCTTTTCTAAAGAGAGTTCAATCCCCACTTCTACAGGCCAGCTACCTTAGCTTGATGAAGATTCTGGAGTTTTGCAGTGAACCATGGTTTACTATTGTTAAATTTTAATCACGTCATGGTGGAGAAACATATATCTTCACAAAAGATAACATAAGATATTACTGTATCTTCTAGTTCATCTAAGTTAGCAGTAATATCTTCAAAGACACCCCAGTCAATATGCTCAAAGCAGACTTGCAGCTTCAGTAAATACATTGGCATAAAATCAAGCTTTTGATTGCTTAGAGCTCTGGCACACACAAATTTTTAATGATGCCAGTTAAACTTAACTTGAGTATTTAATTGAACTGTCCAAGTGACTGTAATTACATTTTCAGGATGACTTTCAGAGGGGATATAAAATATAGATAAAAACATCCACAGTCTAAACTTACTCAGTGGTAGTCCACAGCTCATGGCACCCATTCACATAATAACTGACTCTAAAAGCAACCCACCAATAAACCAAAAGTCTATTAATTAAACAGGAAGTGACTTCAGATCCATTTGTTAAGCAAAGTAGTAAAAACACCAAAAAAGACACTTATGAAGCACTACTTACCCTGTTTTCTGGTAAAGAACAAGTTATTCCAGAAATGCTGGGTACTATTTCAAAGCTGACTATGCCAGTTGTTTGGTTTCTTAAAAAGGATGACAAATATACACAGCAGTTAAGTATGAGCAGTACAGTTTATAAGGAGGTTACATTTTATCAATATCATCAGTTAAACTACGCTCTTATGTAAAACGTTTCATGTCTATTTACTGTACCTACTTGTAATGCAATCTACATTTTCATCCATATCACCTGGATATTAGGCTGATTAACAATTCTAAGCTAGCCTGCTGTGAATGAAGGGTTGTGTGACAGTTTGTCTTGTTATGCACTAGCACCTTTTCTAGGGCTTATACAAGTGTTGCAACCCAGGGCCTTTAGGATATTTCTCAGTCCATGCAACCTTTAATTTGAACTGTTTTTGTTAAAAGTAATACCATGGAATCATTTTTTTCTTGTACTGTTTCTTAACTACAGACAGCACTTGAGTCAGCCTATCAGTCACCTGATTGTAGCAGATTCCACATCATCTGTATATGTCTGTCTGTCTTAATATATATTGTTATATACAGACAGTGTGCAATCTGTTACAGCTGAGAGACTTATAGGTCAAATTCAGATTAACTTTCTTTGAAACAAAGTCATTCATTCCTCTTTATCTTAAATATCTTCCCATGTTTTCTACCAGAATCAGTGGGCAAAAATTTCATTTGTTTCACAGCATGAGATTTCTCTCAAAGGTAAACTAAAAAAGCAGCTTTCATTCTAACATAGCAGAGCAAACATACATTTTGAAGCCATTGACTTCCCCAACTACACACCGAATCAATTCTGAAGATATTACTTGATTAGTGCACTCATGAGTAGCGCTATAATACTGTTGCCTAACAACTACAATGCCCTGGGTTACAGTCTAGCATAGGTGCACTGTTTGCGGTGTTTTTTTGTTTCCTTGATTTCTAAAGCCAGGTTAAGCTTGTTTGGGACTCTACAGGCACTGTTTGATTTAGTATAAATGTGCGAATTTTTATTCATAGGCTTCTGAGGATCACCTGTCAGTTTGCAAAGCCCCAGAGTGGAAGGGGGCACCATCACTAAGTATGTTATCTCTGTTTCCCTCCATAGAAAACACTAAATGAGGGTAACTTAGCCCTGCTAAAAATTCTCCTGGAAACCCTGCCCTTTCCAGTCAAGCCCTATAAATATTGATGTACTCAGAAGGAGTGGTGTCAGAGGATAAGCAGACATCCTACATGATGGATGTCCCTAAAACTTATCTGCTCGACAGAGCCTTGACACTAGAGAAGCCTAATAGGGTACTAGGCAGTTACTATACCACCAAGCATCTGTTCTAGTTGTATTTATTGGACTCTGAATTTAACAGGATCACCCACTTCCCCCAACTTTTCAAACAGACTCCTCCATTCATTTGCCCATTGACAGAATTAATGAATGAACTCTAAGATTAAAAGTTTAGAACATTTCTATGTCAATTTAACCAGAGGTTACTTAACACATTAAAAACAGAAGAAAGTAAAAAAAAGCACAGAAGGCATAGTAAATATGTACTACAACTGGAACTGGACCCATTGCATGAAGATAATAAATGTCACCTGTGTACCTCAGAACTACAAGGTTCAAACGAGACAGGAACTAAAATGGCTCCAAAATGAATCAACATTAGTGACTTATTAGGAAAGTAGAAATAATATTCAGTGACAAAAACTGTAGCAACATTAAACCTGACATGAAAATAGAGAATACTAAACTCTAAAGTGAGTACACCAAATTAAAATTTTCCTTATGCACATTTTTAGACAGGGAACACCTCCAAACAATGCAGTGCATTTGAGATAAAGTAGTTGGAAAAGGTCATCAAAAAGGAAAGAACCTGGCAGAGCAGAAATTGTCAGTAGCCTCCATAGCCCGTTATAAATATAACCAGTTGTGTGGGTGACCTTAATGCAAGCTGGATACAACAGGAAAGGATTAAACCCAGCTTTTTAAGCTCTAACTGATGTTTTTGTCTTTGAGCTCCATCAGCTTTTCATTTATGGAGGGTACCTTCTCTTCCACCATATTAATCTGTTTTTCGTGATGGCCTGTAGCTTTTGTTAGTTTTAATGCCAAGCTCAGCCTAAAAGCTCAACTGAATGGAGTAATTTGTGACTTCCAGAAGGTCAGTTGTAATGGCCCTGACATTGCCAAGAAGTATTTCTATGTTAAAGCCACAAGCCCCAGCAGTCACACCTTCCTCCATGCTGGTGGGGGGTGGATTTTTTTTGTTGAGCTAGAGACCTGTTTGTGTGTTCTTCTCACCAGTTAGCAATGGAGTATACACTTTATACAGAGATGTTTTTTCCTTTGTAACTTCCTGTTTAGCTCCTAAATTAGCCTATTTAATTTTCATACTGCTCCTAAATTGTTGGACAGCGGAGAGAACAATTGGCTGTACCCTCCCCACTCTGGAACAAATCTACACCTCCCAATGCCGCAAAAAAGCAATAGACATTTCACAGGATGCATCACATCCCGGTCATTGCCTCTTCCAGCTTTTGCTATCGGGCAAGAGATATAGAGCAATGAAAACCACAACAAACTGCCTTAAAAACAGATTTTATCCAAAAGCAATCATTGCTAAGATGATGGCGCTCCCCAGAGGTTGATGTTGCGGAGCTCTCCAAGTTAACTTATTTCTTTTTCCTCTTCTCCTTCTTACTTTTTTGTGTTCTCTAGGATCGGGCGACCTTATTACAACTGAGAGAGTGCAGCCATATTGGACTTTTCAACGCGATCTTGCTGGAATCCCACCCTGAGCTAGCATGCTATGCTGACTCGACGCCAGGCCGGCCCCCGACAGGGAGCTCTTCTGAGAACTGGCCGAAGCGGAGGCGTGGCAGACAGGGAGGAGCTCACCGAAGGCTCTGGAGCTTGGTTAGAAATGGAAGGCTAACCCTCCCAGTCATATTGTTTGCAAACGTTCAGTCTCTGGAAAATAAAATGGATGGGCTCCACGCCTGTATTTCCACATAGAGGGACATTCAGGACTGCTCCATATTGTGTTTCTGCGAAATCTGGCTGAGGGAGAGGACACCCGATGAGGCCATAACACCAGACGGCTACACGGTCTTCAGGGAGGCTCGATGCGCTGCGGACAGCGGTAAGACTCGCGGTGGAGGAACGTCCGCCTTCATTAAACAATCATGGTGTACCGTCTGTAAGACCATTTCTAAATCCTGTTCTGAAAATGTGGAATCTGACTTTGAAGTTAAGGCCATTTTACCTGCCCAGAGAACTGCAATACATCATTGTGAGTGTCATGTATATCCCTCCCTCTGCTAAGGAGGAGGCTGCACTGAAGGAGCTACACGATATGATCCACGAGCATGAAAATTCATATCCTGGCACCACTGTTATCATTCTGGAAGATTTTAACCATTGCAATCTACGGAAAAACATGCCTAAACAGTTTGTGACCTTCCCCACTCGGGGAAATAAAACACTGGACCACTGCTACAGCAACATCAGAAATGCCTTTTCAGCTGAACCAAAACCTAATTTTGGAAAGCCTGATCACCTGGCGAGCCGGCTTAAACCAGTTTACAACAAAAGGCTCCAGACAAAGCCAGTCATAGCCAGGAATGTTAACACCTGGACTGATGATTCAAAAGTTAAGTCTGCAGGGCTGCTTTGAGGCCACAGACTGGAGCACTTTCAAAAAGGCCACTAACAATATCCATGAATACACAGAGACTGTGAGTGACTACATTAGCTGGTGCACATCCATATGTGCCCCTCTCAGGACTGTGCGTATGTTCCCCAACCAAAAACCCTGGTTTAATGGGGACATAAAACAGAAAATCAGGAAGCGATGGGAGGCCTTCAAGTCAGAAGATCAAGTGGAGTATAAGAGAGCCCAGTACGAGTTGCAGAAGTCCATCAGAGCAGCAAAAAGGGATCACTCACAAAAACTTGAAGGCTACTACCTCAACCACAACACACACAGCATGTAGCAGGTAATTCAATCTGTCACAAACTACAGGAGAACCACAACAACCACAGACGCCCGAGATGCCATCCTTCCAGACAGCCTTAACACCTTCTATGCCAGGTTCGACAGGCTGAACACAGATACACCCTCAAAGGCCCCCTGTGACCCCACGGACACTGCCTTTCAGGTGACACACACACAGGTCCTGAAAGCTCTGAAGAAGGTGAACCCCCACAAGGCTGTGGGACCCAATGAAGTTCCTCCGGAATGACCTCATCCTCAACACAGACAAGACCAAAGAAATAATACTGGACTTCAGGAAGAATCCTCCCCCTCTACAGCCTCTTATCATCAAAGGGACTGAGGTGGAGAGGGCCGACAGCCACAGATTCCTGGGACTGCAGGTTACATCAGACCTGAGCTGGACTCTTAACACCACAGCCACAGTGAAAAAAGCCCAGCAAAGGCTTTATTTCATTAGGCTGCTCAGGAAAGCCGGCCTGAACCATCGCCCTCTCACCCAGGCCAACAGAGGACTGATAGAGAGCTTTCTCACCACAGGCATTATTGTCTGGTATGGGAACAACACACAGGCAGAGAGAAAGGCTTTGCAAAGAGTCAAAGACTGCGGAGAGGATCATAGGGAAAAAACTTCCTTCTATGGACTCTATGTACGCACATCACTGTCGGAAAAGAGCTGAGGGAATTATCAGGGACTCACTCCATCCAGCTCACTCTCTGCTCAGACACAAAAACTGTATGTACAACTTGAGACACAGCAGAGCAAACGACATCATCACTCACAGAACAAGGTTCTTCAATAGCTTCTTCCCCGCCACAGTCAGACTGATGGCAAAACAAAATTACTGAACATGTGCAATAACCCCACACTACCTCACTTCACTTGTCATGTAAATGACGAGTGATAAATGTGCAATATTTTAACTGTGCAATATCTGCAATATAATTGTATTTTTTGTGTAGATATTATCACCTTTTTTATAGTGTTGGTATAATTCATATTATTCATTAAATTGTTTTATTGTTTATTTTTTTTAAATGTTTACTATGACTCTGAAAGAGCTCTGCACAAGAATTCCAGTGTGCTTTGACTGTTGGTTTTATGCACAAATGGCAAATAAAGAACCTTGAACCTTGAAGCCCTGAACTCAAATTAAACTGCTCCATATCATTCTCTCAATATGCAATATAGACCTTAAGTCAGTCAGTGCAATTTGTACATTTAACCAGTGCAATATGTATATAAATGGGGAGGGTTACGTCAGGAAGAGAATCCGGTGTAAAATTTTGCCAAATTAATATGCGGACAATACATATTTCCATACCGGATTGGTCGAGTCTTGGGTTAACAACAATCTCCACCAGTACTGTTAGTCAACAGGATGCTGGCGGAAATTGGGCTACTGTTGTCCGAAGAAGAAGAAGGAGTAGAAGAGGGGGGAGATGTGTCCGGAGGCAGGAGGAAGATAAAGAGAGTGGAACTGAGGTTAGGAACTTTGAATGTTGGCAGTATGACTGGTAAGGGGAGAGAGTTAGCAGATATGATGGAGAGAAGGAAGGTTGATATATTGTGCGTGCACGAGACTAAATGGAAGGGGAGTAAGGCCAGGTGGATCGGAGGTGGATTCAAATTGTTCTATCATGGTGTGGATAGGAGGAGAAATGGAGTAGGGATTATTCTGAAGGAACAGTATGTCAAGAGAGTTCTGGAGGTGAGTGTCAGACAGAGTAATGATTAAACAGCTGGAACTTGGAGGTGTGATGATGAATGTTGTTAGTGCAAATGCTGTGCAAGTTGGGTGTGCAGTGGATGAGAAAGAAGATTTTTGGAGTGAGTTGGATGAAGTGATGAACAGTGTACCCAAGGGACAGAAAGTGGTGATTGTAGCGGATTTCAATGGACTTGTTGGTGAAGGAAACAGAGGAGACGAGGAGGTGATGGGTAGGTATGGTGTCAAGGAGAGGAATGAAGAAGGTCAGAGGATAGTGGATTTTACCAAAAGAATGGACATGGCTGTGGTGAATACATATTTTACATATTAATGGTGGAATTTGAAAAAGGAAGACTGCAAGGTTGAGTTTAGGGAGAAAGTAAGACAGGCACTGGTGGTAGTGAAGAATTACCAGACAGTTGGGAAACTACAGCAGATGTAGTAAGGATGACAGCAAGAAGTGTGCTTGGTGTGACATCTGGACAGAGGAAGGAGGAAAAGGAAACCTGGTAGTGGAATGGGGAAGTACAGGAGAGTATACAGAGGAAGAGGATGGCAAAGAAGAAGTGGGATAGTCAGAGAGATGCAGAAAGTAGAAAGGAGTAAAAGGAGATAAGGCGCAAGGTGAAGAGAGAGGTGGTGAAGGCTAAAGAAAAGGCGCATGATGAGTTGTATGAGAGGTTGGACACTAAGGAGGGAGAAAAGAACCTGTACCGATTGGCTAGACAGAGGGACCGAGTTGGGAAAGATGTGCAGCAGGTTAGGGTAATAAAGGATAAAGATGGAAACGTACTCACAAGCGAGGAGAGTGTGTTGAGCAGATAGAAAGAGTACTTTGAGAGGCTTATGAATGAAGAGAATGAGAGAGAGAAAAGGTTGGATGATGAGGAGATAGTGAATCAGGAAGTGCGACGGATTAGCAAGGAGGAAGTAAGGACAGCTATGAAGAGGATGAAGAATGGAAAAGCCGTTGGTCCAAATGACTTACCTGTGGAAGCATGGAGGTGTTTAGGGGAGATGGCAGTGGAGTGTTTAACCAGATTGTTTAATGGAATCTTGGAAAGTGACAGGATGCCTGAGGAGTGGAGAAGAAATGTACTGGTGCCGATATTTAAGAATAAGGGGGATGTGCAGGACTGTAGTAACTACAAGGAGATAAAATTGATGAACCACAGCATGAAGTTATGGGAAAGAGTAGTGGAAGCTAGGTTAAGAAGTGAGGTGATGATTAGTGAGCAGCAGTATGGTTTCATGCCAGGAAAGAGCACCACAGATGCAATGTTTGCTCTGAGGGTGTTGATGGAGAAGTATAGAGAAGGCCAGAAGGAGTTGCATTGCGTTTTTGTGGACCTGGAGAAAGCATATGACAGGGTGCCTCGAGAGGAGTTGTGGTATTGTATGAGGAAGTCAGGAGTGGCAGAGAAGTATGTAAGACTTGTACAGGATATATACGAGGGAAGTATGACTGTGGTGAGTGATGGATGCATTCAAGGTGGAGGTGGGATTACATCAGGGATCGGCTTTGAGCCCCTTCTTATTTGCAATGGTGATGGACAGGTTGACAAACGAGATTAGACAGAAGTCCTCATGGACTATGATGTTTGCTGATGACATTGTGATCTATAGCGATAGTAGGGAGCAGGTGGAGGAGACCCTGGAGAGGTAGAGATATGCTCTAGAGAGGAGAGCAACGAAGGTCTGTAGGAACAAGACAGAATACATGTGTGTAAATGAGATGGAGGTCAGTGGAATGGTGAGGATGCAAGGAGTAGAGTTGGCAAAGGTGGATGAGTTTAAATACTTGGGATCAGCAGCACAGAGTAATGGGGATTGTGGAAGAGAGGTGAAAAAGAGAGTGCAGGCAAGGTGGAATGGGTGGAGAAGAGTGTCAGGAGTGATTTGTGACAGACGAATATCAGCAAGAGTGAAAGGGAAGGTCTACAGGACGGTAGTGAGACCAGCTATGTTAATTGAGTTGGAGACGGTGGTACTGACCAGAAAGCAGGAGACAGAGCTGGAGGTGGCAGAGTTAAAGATGCTAAGATTTGCATTGGGTGTGATGAGGATGGACAGGATTAGAAATGAGTACATTAGAGGGTCAGAGTATATTGGGAGAAGGATGCTAAGGATAGAGCTGCCAGGCAAGAGAAAAAGAGGAAGGCCTAAGAGAAGGTTTATGGATGTGGTGAGAGAGGACATACAGATGGGTGTAACAGAACAAGATACAGAGGACAGAAAGGTATGGAAGAAGATGATCCGCTGTGGTAACCCCTAACGGGAGCAGCCGAAAGAAGAAGAAGAATATGTATATGAAAGTATCATTTGTATATATTTGTAATGCACTCATTACTATTCTTTACTTGTTTTTTAACTCTTATGACTCAGCTTCAATTTCGTTGTTCCTTTGTAAAAGTGACAATGACAATAAAGATTTATCTTATCTTATATGTTAAACACTTTAATACCTGCCCCACATCTACCTCTACTCTTAAAAGCTGATCCTAATTTATCTGATTTAGGCTCTGCTGCATCTGCTCAAAATTTGCCTAACTAAAATTAAATTTACCTGTTTCATTTCTGAATAAGCACACTGTGAAATGTGTTCTATAATGGTCACTAGATCCTAATGGCTCAATTACTTTTATTCCCAGAATCCTAACCTGATTATTACAGAATACTAAATCTTAACAGGCTTCCCCCTAGTTGGTGTTTAAAATACAATGTTTACAAAGTCACTGATTACCTCCAAAAACCTGTGCTCCAAGGCTAAATCAAAACAAGAACAAGTCAGAGATCAAAGGAATGGTCATCATAGGTTTTAGGTATTGTACATTCAAATTCCTGTTCTAATATCCATTAATATAAAACTTAGATTCACATTAGCAACATTAGTTACAAAGTTAGAACTGTACCCTTTTGATTTGCTTTCAACCCTATTTCTTATAAAAAATTATCTATATGTATGGAATGATTACAATAAAATTAATAAAAAAAAAAAAAAAAGAACTGTACCCTCCTCACTATTCCACCAACAAAGCAAATCATGTCCATCTGAAAATTCATATTGGAATGAATGGGTGGGATTATGTGATAACATGGGTATCAGATAGTTCAAGCGTAGAGAGCTCCATTCACATTTTGAACAGAATCCAGAGTGATGAGATAAAACAGTTATATATAATCACCAAGTCAATGTTACTTTGAGGAAATTCAGTGAATAGAATTGAGCTTGTTATCCTGAATGACCTGTTGTTGTGAAAATTCTTCTAATATACTAAATAACAGCTACTCCAGGCAGAATAATTCTCTGAATGCTGATTATATTAAACAGACTAAAGAGTTGTGCCTGCTGTCTAAAGTATTAAGAAAGTAGAAAAAAAGGATTTCTTACATGAGCTCTGAATAATTCTTCACATTTTCGTAGTTGTAAGGGGGCCACAGTGTTACAGTCTGAAAAAAAAAAATATTATCTCTCTCTCTAAATATATATATATATATATATATATATATATATATATATATATATATATATATATATATATATATAATTTCATAATTCACAGCAACTTCTTGACACAGCACCCATACATCAAACCTCACGTATTTCAAAAAAAGGTCAAGGAGAACAGCTCATAATCAAAAAAACTGGTTTCTTACTTTGATAAAAAGAGATGGTGCCTGTTAATTTCTATTAGTATATCCCCATACTACTTCTAGCAATTCATACTTCTAATGGAGATTAATAATTTAACATTTTGATTGTTTAATTGTCATTTGCAGAATGAAACAGATATTTAAAAGTAAAGAAATAGCTTTTGGGTGGCGCAGTGGTAGCGCTGCTGCCTCGCAGTAAGGAGACCTGGGTTCGCTTCCCAGGTCCTTCTTGCGTGGAGTTTGCATGTTCTCCCTGTGTCTGCGTGGGTTTTCTCCCACAGTCCTTGTTGTATTTAATGAAGACTTTTTTCTATTGGATTTTAATCTCCACTTCACTTCTGTTTACAGAGATCGGTTTGTAGCGTGCATTGTTGCAATGTTACTTTTCTTGGTTGTTTATTAAATTACGGATTTTTCAAATGTTCATGTGTTTCCGTGTTTTTCTGTGTGCTTAAAACTCATTAAAAAAAGTGTTTACAGTGAGCAGTTCGTAAGGCTATTGCATGAATTCTTGCAATGTTACTTTTCTCTGTTCAAGGTTTTCTCAGTGTTATTCAATGTTTTTACATTTAGTTTACTATTACACTGTGCATTCTATGGTATAATTAACTATTTTTGTGCTTAAAAATCTTTAAAAAAATATATTTACATTCAGTTCGTACGGTCTGGAATGAATTAATTGTATTTACATGCAATCCTATGGGGGAAATTTCTTCGGGTCACAACCAAATTGGGTTATGACCAGAGTTTTGGAACGAATTATGGTCGTGACCCAAGGTTCCACTGTATTATCCAGGTTGTATTATTTTGTAACACTCATTGTACTTTATTTTTTTTGGGCATATTATATTTAATACATGAATAAAATGTTATGGCTTTGTTTATTTGCCTGGGGTTACAGATGTAAAAAAATACTAAAATATTATAATACAATAGCATCCAATCCTGACAGTAAGGTATGATTATGGGATTTAGGGCATTTTGTTATTGTCTACATAAAAAAAGAATCCGAAAGGGAAAATAGTGTCACCTTAGGACCCTACTATGACATAATAATATATTATATCAAGACAAGCAATGTTCCCTCTAAGGTGTATACATTTGCTAATGTGTACAACATTGTCCAGTAGCACACAAAGTTAGTTTGGAAATCCACTTCTCACGAGTTGCTTAAAGTTTATAAAGGAGGGATAACACAAAGGTAAAGCTTGGCTAGAAAACTCATACCTAGAAAACAATTATTAAAACCTGGTATGGCTAGAAAGCTCATTGGCAAATCCTTTGAAAACAAACATTAAAGTGACCCAGTTAGTTTTTTTTCTTTTGTTGGGCAAGTATTCATTTTGAAGTAACAATATCAAATTTATCCAAAAATTAAGATTCAAATACTCACAAAAAATGTGAGTATGATCTTTTGAAAGTAACAATATATTTTAATATATCTATATGTAGGTTAAATATTCTGGGTGTTATATATACTGCTGTATGCTGTTTCTTTATTTTTAAAAAATTGTTACTGTTAATCTGCGGTGGGTTGGTGCCCTGCCCAGGATTTGTTCCTGCCTTGCGCCCTGTGTTGGCTGGGATTGGCTCCAGAAGACCCCTGTGACTCTGTATTTGGATTCAGTGGGTTGGAAAATGGATGGATGGATGGATGGAGGTTAATGTTAATATTTTATTTTTTTTTGCTTGCAGTGCATCAACAAAGCATGAAGTGCTTCTGGCTAATGCCCAATTGCTTAAATAAGCAGGTGAAACCCACAGCCTTCAAAATAATGTAACACTTGAAAATGCTACCTCTTTGTAAATTTTTCAATCAGTCTCATAAAAAATGCAGTTGATGGAAATAGATTTGCCTACTGTGGGTTACAGCAAAAAAGTAATTTGATTAACCTCAAAAGTCAGCTTCAACCTAAGATAAAGGTGACATAAGAAAATTCATGTTTGTTAAACAGTTATGGGGATTTGGGCTCAGGTCAGACTCAAGTAACAAATTTAATGACTTTGAACATGACTCGAAAAAATCAAAGAGACTTCCAACTTGACTTTTACTTGAACAGCAATGACTTCCACTTGGACTTTGACTTCCACCTTGTGACTCATGAAGAGTTGATGTCTCCAGGCTGGCTTATACTTGACGCACCTACATGGGATGCAAGGCCTGTGTCACAAAAATGATGACAGACATCCACAAGTGGCTGGTGTACACTGGGTTCTCACCACATGATACGCTATATATCCAAAATGGTGAATTTATATGAGAGGGTGTTTACGTCAGAGGAAGAATGGTGAATAAAGGACTGAATATGATGCAATAGGTCATCAAAGTGCAAAACAGTCCTGCAAAAATATCTGAGAATATTATGCTTGCCCTTCTTTACCACATTTGTGGTAGTAGTAATAATTGTCATAACTATTCTTCCATCAGCAGAGTCTCACTTCCTATGCTGTGATATTGCTCAGTAGGCGAAATTGTCCAAAAACTGTCACCTATTGAGTAAGAAACTATCAATGTGTCAATTAAACGGGCACCAGAAGTATGACTGTATTTTGGTTACTTTGCATTGCGGTCATCACATCGGTTCAACATGGTAAGTATTAACAAGCCCTAAGTTAAACTCATTTGCACGTCATTGTTTAAATGAAAGCAAGCACAAAGGGCTGGAAACATGCTCCCAAGGATTATCATCCTAATTTACAAAGACTACTGTATTATCAAAAGAAAGTATAAATCATGTAGGATAAAATCACAGATGGAAATGTTAACAACCTTGAACTTTGTTTACCATTTGAGGCTACGCAAAGAGCAGTAAGTTTGGTTTATGTAATAATTAATATTAACAAACCAAAGATAAGTAAGAGCTAAACTGTAGATTGGTAATTGTGAAATTAAAAATTAAATTTGGTTTGTAATTTGTTCTTTGTTTTCCTTCATGTTTTGATTACTGCCTTTATGTTTGCCACTTTCATGTTTTGAACACCCTAACTAACCTGGTAGACATCAGAGACAGTTTTATTAACCTCTATGTTTTTATTGTTACTAGCCAACCCGCGGCGTAGCATACGCCGCATAATTATGTATTGATGGGTGAACACTTCCTGAAAGACACAGTTGTCCAAATGGGGTTGGTTTTGAGGATACGACTGTAGGTGAATGAAAAGATGTAACTCTGGAGAGGGCAACATACAATACAACATTTTACACGCTGCATACAGTGATTCACATCGAAGTATAGACACTGCTAAGACCATGGAATACCCCTCGCAAACTGTTTTACATGCTGCATACAGCGATTCGCATCCGCAACATGATTTTTCTTAGATGGTCCTGTCACATCCACCCTCGCACTCGAAGCATACACACTGTCTGGTCATGTACCCGGTCGCAAGAGAAACTCACAGAGACCCGCCCACCAACTCTAAGACCATGGCGTGTAAAACAGTTTACGATGGTGGACGCGGTCGTGCGTCATAACCAAAAAGAATACAGTGGAACCTTGGTTCACGACCATAATTCATTCCAAAACTCTGGTCGTAAACCGATTTGGTCGTGAACTGAAGCAATTTCTCCCATAGGATTGTATGTAAATACAATTAATCAGTTCCAGACTGTATGAACTGTATGTAAATATATATTTTAAGTTTTTAAGCACAAATATAGTTAATTTAACCATAGAATGCACAGCGTAATAGTAAACTAAATGTAAAAACATTGAATAACACTGAGAAAACCTTGAACAACAGAGAAAACTAACACTGCAATAGTTTGCGTTATAGCGCTACCAACCGCTGGCTAAAAACACTTTTTTTTAATGAGTTTTAAGCACAGGGAAAAAAATGAACCATTTGAAAAAATCCGTAATTTAATAAACCACCAAGAAAAGTAACATTGCAACAATGCACACTACGAACCGATCGCTGTAAACAGAAGTGAAAACAAAATCAAGCCCAGTGCATTCTTTAACTGCCTTCCTACCTTATGAGTCCAGCCCCCTCTCTCTCGCCCTGCCTGTGTGTGTGCGTCTGTATCTCTCTCGCACTGCCTGTGTGTGTGCAGGTCTCTCTCTCGGGCTGCCTGTGTGTGTGCGTCTGTATCTCTCTCGGGCTGCCTGTGTGTGTGCGGGTCTCTCTCTCGGGCTGCCTGTGTGTGTGCGTCTGTCTCTCTCTGGCACTGCCTGTGTGTGTGCGCGTCTCTCTCTCACTCTGCCTGTGTGTGCCTCTGTCTCTCTCTGGCGCTGCCTGTGTGTGTGCGCGGCTCTCTCTCTCTGGCTGCCTGTGTGTGTGTGTCTGTCTCTCTCTGGTGCTGCCTGTGTGTGTGCGTGGCTCTCTCTCTGGCGCTGCCTGTGTGTGTGCGCGGCTCTCTCTCGCGCTGCCTGTGTGTGTGCGTGGCTCTCTCTCTGGCACTGCCTGTGTGTGTGTGCGGCTCTCTCTCTGGTGCTACCTGTGTGTGTGCGTGGCTCTCTCTCGTGCTGCCTGTGTGTGTGCCTTTGTGTCTCTCTGGCGCTGCCTGTGTGTGTGCACGGCTCTCTCTGGCGCTGCCTGTGTGTGTGCGCGGCTCTCTCTCTCGCGCTGCCTGTGTGTGTGCGCAGCTCTCTCTCTCGTGCTGCCTGTGTGTGTGCCTGTCTCTCTCTCGCACTGCCTGTGTGTGTGCGCGGCTCTCTCTCTGGCGCTGCCTGTGTGTGTGCCTCTGTCTCTCTCTGGCGCTGCCTGTGTGTGTGCGCGGCTCTCTCTCTGGCGCTGCCTGTGTGTGTGCGTCTGTCTCTCTCTGGCGCTGCCTGTGTGTGTGCGCGGCTCTCTCTCGCGCTGCCTGTGTGTGTGCCTCTGTCTCTCTCTGGCACTGCCTGTGTGTGTGTGCGGCTCTCTCTCTGGTGCTACCTGTGTGTGTGCGTGGCTCTCTCTCGTGCTGCCTGTGTGTGTGCCTTTGTGTCTCTCTGGCGCTGCCTGTGTGTGTGCACGGCTCTCTCTGGCGCTGCCTGTGTGTGTGCGCGGCTCTCTCTCTCGCGCTGCCTGTGTGTGTGCGCAGCTCTCTCTCTCGTGCTGCCTGTGTGTGTGCCTGTCTCTCTCTCGCACTGCCTGTGTGTGTGCGCGGCTCTCTCTCTGGCGCTGCCTGTGTGTGTGCCTCTGTCTCTCTCTGGCGCTGCCTGTGTGTGTGCGCGGCTCTCTCTCTGGCGCTGCCTGTGTGTGTGCGTCTGTCTCTCTCTGGCGCTGCCTGTGTGTGTGCGCGGCTCTCTCTCTCGGGCTGCCTGTGTGTGTGCATCTGTCTCTCTCTGGTGCTGCCTGTGTGTGTGCGCAGCTCTCTCTCTCGTGCTGCCTGTGTGTGTGCTTCTGTCTCTCTCTGGCGCTGCCTGTGTGTGTACGCGGCTCTCTCTCACGCTGCCTCTGTGTGAACCGAGGTTCCACTGAGGTTGACTAATGAAAAGTCAATGTGGCTCAGAGGTACATGTGGAGTCTAGCAGAGACAAACGTGAATGACGCCCGGTGTTGTGAGTTGCTGCATCCGAGTTGGTGGGCGTGGCTCTGTGAGTTGTCGTCGTATCCAATGGTCTTAGAGTTGGTGGGCGTGGCCGTCTTGCGTACTTTCCATGGGTGGCTACTTGTCGGCGGCTTAGTGAATTATATATATAGATTCTGATTACATCAATTCAATGCCATTCTGCTTATGTGTTTTTCATTGTAGATTTTTTTTGCAAGGGTGCAGCCATTTTCTGCTTATACTTGCTATAATGTTGTGTGGTTGCTAAATAAGACTCACAACATCATAGCATTACAATATTTATTAGATAGCCATAAACATTAACTAACTTTAAGCACGTAAAGGAGAGTTATTGCAAAAGACTAGTGCTCCAGAAATAAATCAAATTATGGAAAAACTCTCTTTCTTGTTTCGTTTTTACTTTGGATTTTTGTGAATATATTCTAATGAATAATATTTGTCTGGAACCTTGCTAACAACCATTACAATTCCTCAGGTTTGCTCTTTAGTGATCATTGCTACTCAAAATATAAATCTATCCAAAAGATCATTTAATAAATCCTACTGAACATGACACAAGAAGTCACAACTGACCAAGAAGTGTAAAATTTCACCTGATAGGTATTTGTTGTTTTATTTTGTTATATTCTATATTGGGAAATTCTGTCTTTCTCTCTTTGGAAATCAATGATAAAGTTGATACCTACATAACCTTCCACAGTCTTTCTCATGGTACACTGGCAACAGGAATCACTTACCACATTTTTAATGTAATATTGATTTTGTGTTCTGAAACTTGTGCTGGTCTCCATATGAAGCATATCCTTCTTATTGTTAAATATTTTAATTTCAAGTCCTGCACTCCTCACATATGAAATCTCAGCCCAAAAGGACACCATTTCTGACTTATCAAGATAAAAGACAAAGGCATCACTGCTGTAGTGAAAATAAACATATGGACACAGTAGTATCCCTGAGGAAAAAGAGTTTTTGATCTCATTCTTCAGAGGGTATATTTTAGTCTCAATTATACCACGAAGAGGTTCAATGAAACTAATATAATTATCTGATCTCACATAGACAATCAAAGGAGGTGTAGAATCAGCCCATTTAAGAAGTTCATACAGCTCTGTCATGCCATACTTGCAGTGATAAAATCTGTTTGTAGTTGACTTTACCAGAATGTTCATTGAAGAATCTGTAGAAAAAGAACAAAATAAAAAGTAACAAAGTCAATTTGTGTCTGCTTCAGTGAAAACTATTGTATATGTTGTCTTAAGGGTGAATGTAGGTGTGAAGATTAATGTGCTATGTGATGAAATGGTGCCACATTCTGGAGAAGGTTCCCTCAACAAAATCTGGCTTCATGGATCCTTTTATTAGTGGAGAAGGATAAGTAGAGAATTGGTTATGAATCTGTAGCTAAAGGTTTAACGTGTGACCATTCTGATCTTGAGTTTTATTTCATCTTACATTGTTTTACTTAAGACGGGAGAATGGGGCCATGAACAGACACAGCAGAAGCAAGCTGACAGGGAGAATACAGATGAAGTAATAATAATAATTCTTTGCATTTATATAGCACTTTTCTCACTACTCAAAGTGCTCAGCAATTGCAGATTAAGGGCCTCGCTCAAGGGCCCAACAGAGCAGAGTCCCTATTGACATTTACGGGATTCGAACCGGCAACCTTACAATTGCCAGTGCAGATCTCTAGCCTCAGAGCCACAGATAGGGACAAGGTGAAAACAGATAAGGGAAAACAAATCCAACCGCTCAAGAAGTAGTAGTAGTAGTAGTAGTAGTTGTTATTTATATAGCACCCTTCACAGACAAGGGTCACAGAGCGCTGAACAGCAATACAATACAAAGCATAACAAATAAAACAGAACATAAACATTACCAATAAGATAACAAACAAAGAGGAACTACTCAGCACTGATTAAAAGCCTGTTTAAAAAGAAATGTTTTCAGTGTTTTTTAAAAGAATCAACAGACTCAGCTGCGCGCAGTCCATAAGGCAGGCTATTACACAGTCTTGGTGCTACGGCTGCATTTTGGACTAATTGAAGACGTGAGATAGAGGACTTGCTCAGACCCGTATAAATAGCATTACAGTAACCAAGTCGTTAGGAAACAAAAGAATGAACAAGCATCTCCAATTCTGACTTTGAAACAGCAGTTCTTAGTTTAGAAAGATTTTTTTAAATGAAAGAAACACGCACGGCTGACTGATCTTACATATGAGTCTAGCATCAAGGAATGGTCAAAGATGTAGACTCGACTTAATAGCAGGACAGACAGAAGATAATTTTAAGATAATCTCAGAATGGAAATCAGGAGGAGCAACAATTAGTACCTCAGTCTTTCCTGAATTCAACTGCAGGTAATTACTGCTGAACCAGTCAATAACCTGACACAGACAATCAACCAAAGTGACCAAAGTATTAATTTGATTGTGTTTAAAAGAGAAATAAAGCTGTACATCATCTTCATAGAGATGATATGAGGTATCCTTAAAAGAATTAAGAATCTGTGATAAGGGAATAATATATAATGAAAAAAGTACAGGTCCAAGAACCGAGCCCTGTGGCACTCCACATGTCAAAGGAGCAGAGTCGGATGAAAAGCCAGACAAATAAGAGGAGAACCAGTCCAAAGCACAGCCAGAGACACATAACAGCTCTAATCTATTAATAAAGATTTGATGGTTCATTGTATCAAAAGCTGTGGTAAGGTCTAACAGTACAAGCACAAAGTACTGGCCTGCATCAGCAGCAATTAATAGATTATTGAAAATGTTAAGAAGAGCTGTTTCTGTAAAAAAACCGAAAACCAGATTGAAAAGAATCAAAGAATCACTGCTCCTCTAAGAAAGCACAAAGAAAGGCTAAGAAGGCTATCAAAAGGTGCTGGTGTGCACCCTGTTGGGTGATGGTCAGTCAATATATGGTCACGGGCTGTTGTCTGCTTTTAGAGTTTCCCCATGTTAGCAAAGAATGAATCCCATGTTTGACAAGTGTATGTTCCAAAGACTGTGAGAACAGTTTATTATTGTGAGTGTCAGCAGATATTAATTAAGATATTAAGAAGCTAAGTGTATTGAGAGACTGAGACGTACTGGAAATTGGAGACTGTGACTTACTGACATCATCCTTGCAAGTTTAAGTGCTGAGAGTTTTGTGTTCTGAGGTGTGAGTTAAATAAAACATAAATCTTGCTCGTGAAAATTTTGCTTTTTTTTTTGGTTGCAGCTAAAGAACACTGCACAAATTTTTAAAGCTTTTTTCAATTTTCAAGATTCAATGCTTTATTGTTATGTGTGCAAGTACAGGTACCGAGTACAATTAAATACACCACAGACAAAATAAATTCAAAAAGTGGCAGAAAATGTAAGTGCAAGATAGCAATAGTGGAGGTGACAAGAGAACTGATTATTCATGTAGGGAGCCAAGTGCCTGTGATATTGTGTGCTGTTTTCATCACATGCTGTGGAGCTTTACGATCCTTAACTAAGCAGATGCTGTACCAGGATGTAATGCATCCTGTGAAGATGGATTCCACTGTACACCTGTAGAATCTGAACAGGGTTGTAGATGACATCTGGGCCTTCCTCATTTTCCAGAGGAAGTAAAGGCATTGTTGGGCTTTCTTAACTACTGCTGCAATGTGACTTGACCATTTAAGGCCATCAGTGACGGTCACCTTAAACAACCTGAAGCTGCTAATCTGTTCCACAGCCTCCCCTCAGATGTAAATGGGATGATGCACTCTCACCTGCTTGCGGAAATCCATGATCATTGAGGGTGAGGTTGCTGTCCTGGCAACATTCTGTGAGGAGTCTGACCCCCCTCTCTGTAAGCCATCTCATCGTCCTTGCTGATCAGGCTAATTATGGTGTTGTCATCAGCAAACTTAAGGATGGTATTAAAGATGCACTTAGCCATCCAGTCAAAGGTAAAGAGAGAGTAAAGCAGGGGACTCAGCAGGCTGCCCTGTGGGGTTCCAGTGTTGATGATGACGATGGACAAGTTTTTTCCACCAATACGCACATGCTAAGGTCTGCCAATGAGGAAGTCCAGGACTCAGTTAGTGAAGAGCTGAGTCACAGACACAGGAATTTAGCAATGAGCTGGGATGGGATGACGGTTTTAAATGCAGAATTGTAGTCCACAAACAGCAGCCTGGCTTAACAGTTCTTGTTGTCTAGGTGAGAACAGAGTAGTATGAAGTACTATGGAAATGGCATCCTCAGTGGATCTGTTGCAACGGTAGGCAAACTGAAGGGGGTCCAAAGTGTTCCAGCACCAGCCTATCAAAGTGCTTCATGGCTATGGAAGTAAGTGCCAATGGGCAGTAATCATTAAGACAGTCTGTGTTATTTTTCTTTGGTACAGGAATGATAGATGTGTTTTTGAAGCAGGTGGGAGCAGGTGAAACTCTCAAATATGTATTAAAAATGTCCGTAAACACAGCAGCTAGCTAGATGCAACATGTTATTAAAATGCGACCTGCAACTCTGTCTGGGATGGCTGCTTTGCAGATGATGACTCAGGAGAAAGTCCTCCGCACATCATCCTTGGAAATCCTCAAGCTTGAGTCTTGCGGTGCTGTGGGCTGAGTCAGTGAGCTCGAATTGGGTGAAAAACATGTTCAGCTCATCGAGGAGTGAAGCGGTGCTAGTTGTAGCCACATGTGTCCTGGATTTGTAATCCGTAACTGGATGCCCTGCCTGAGAGTTCAGTTTGTGAGCACACTGGGGCTTTGCATGTGTAATGGCTTTCCAAAGATCATAAGTAGTTATATGCCTGGTGTTTCTGTCAAAATGATTTATGACCTTTAAGCCCCGCCCCCTCTGGGCTGTCATTAAGCCCCGCCCCCTTTGAAACTGTCAAGGGGTTTTTAATGGATGTCTGCCCCTTCCTTGAATCCGTCCCCCACCCATCTCCCGAGGACAAGTCTAGGCATGTCAGGGTCGTCGACATGTGCCCAGGTATGAAGGACCTGCCTCTACCTCGGCTCCCGGTCAGGCAGGCCCTGATGACTGGCCCCTTTCACTTCCTTGCTCACTCCTCCCGATGACAGGCCCAGAGCATGTTCCAGCTGGAGCAATCTACCTTATAGCCTTTCCTGCCTCTACTGTTTTGGGTAAGAACTCCTGTATCTATCTATTACTTTAAATATCTAAACTTTGGTTTAGCACTTGTAAACCCTTTTTTATTTTATCTAAGTCAAGCAGAGAAAGACCCCAGACAGTCTTTGTGCTGTCCATGCTGTTAGCAGGAACGGGTTTCCCCCACAGTTGAGGTATGAGAGCGGAGCAAGCAGTCTCTGTGTGTGATGCCCCAGGGGGCCGAAGCTCCAGGCGTACAAGCCGGCAAGTGGCTCTCTCTGTCTACACAGCAGAGTACCTGGGTCTCTAAAAAGCTGACAGTCTCTGCGCCCCTGTGAGCAGGCACGTGTCAAGAGCTGTAAAACCCCTCCTGCTGCGTTCTGCACAAGCATCCTTATCAGCAGCTGGGTATAGCTGCAAACACTATGAGCCCGGAGCTCCGCTAGATACAGCCACAGGCTGGGAAACTGACAGCCCCCTAACCCCTCCCTGCTGTGTTGTGTTGCGCACTCGAGTACGTACTGTTTAGGGGCTGAGTTCTGCGCAGGCACTAACTGTCCTATAGCTGTAGGATATACCGCTGGGGAAGCCTTTGTGAGTTCGTTTGCAATCTCACACCCCCAACCCCTTGATGGCTGCCCTTCTGTCCATGATATGTAAAGGTTGTACACAGTTAAAAGGATTTTAAAAATCATACGCAGTTAAATAATAGACAACAGGGACCTTTTATAGCCATTTGAGACGTATAAAAAATCTATCCTTGCCTTTATAATTTATATAAAACAATCCCTTTTTTCATACCCTTTTAAATATAGTTTGATATAAGCCTTGTAAAAATCACACAGACGTATGCAACAGTTCCCTTTTAAATTGCGTATAAAAAGCTATCCTCGGGTGTATAATTTATATAAAACGGTATTTCCAATACATATATCAGCTGGCCCTAAGGAAACATATTGTGGAAGCAAGCGTTTAATTGTCTAAACTTTAGATTGCCTTCAACATGCAGTCATTCTGGGGATAGAGAAAGGCGCTTTAAAACAATCTTTGGCAATCCACGCTTTCTAAAGCACATCGCCAACAGCTCTGGCAGCCTGAAGCTAAGGGGGTGGGAGTTCACACTTCAGCTGTTAGTCCGGCTCAATCCTTATGATGATACAAAAGATGTTCATACATAATTACTTTAACATAAGTTCGTATCTTCCAGGTTCAGTTTAAAACTAACTAACTTAAAGTGAGGCCAGACATTTGCTAAAAGAAATCTACACATAACAAAGGCTCCTTTTTTAAAAATATCAGACTTTTTGGTGTCCGGCCAAAGGTTTAGATGTAATTATTGTTCATACAGACCATTCTGCACAGAGCATCGACAGTCAATATAACGGTAAGACCTATTCATGATTATTATAAGCGTTAAACGGGCATGTTTTAAAACGGAGGGGCTGAATCCTTATATTTTATCCTTAATATTTCCAAGTTGATTCTCCGGTAATTCCCTTTTAAAAATGAAATTTGTTTACAATGTGTTTGAGTACTTGTGTAGGAGCGTGAGCGCGCTCGTGTGTGTGTATAAATTGTAGCATTTTAAATTTCTATCTACAGTAATCCCTCGCTACTTCGCGGTTCACTTTTCGCGGATTCGCGACTTCGCGGATTTTATATGTAAGCATATCTAAATATATAACGCGGATTTTTCGCTGCTTCTCGGGTTTCTGCGGACAATGGGTCTTTTTACTTCTGGTATTTGCTTCCTCAGTTGGTTTGCCCAGTTCATTTCATACAAGAGATGCTATTGGCGGATGGCTGAGAAGCTACCCAATCAGAGCACGCAGTTAAGTTCCTGTGTGCTGCTGATTGGCTCAGCGACGGAGTGCTGCATTAAGCAGGACGTCTCATCTCACTCATTCAGCATTAACGTGCTCTTGCTACTGCATTCAGGGGATTATCACCTTCATCATCATCATTTTTACTGCGCAGCATATTCATCACCATCATCATGTCATATATAGCTACGTGTACTTCGCTATACAGTAAGTGTAAACTTATCTATCGATTTCATATTGCTTAGCAGTTGTCCCTGTTATTAATAGAGTAAAGGGTGGGTTGTAAACAATACAGGGAGGGTTTAAAAACATCCAAATACATGTTAAATAATTAAATAAATATGGTGTCCCTACTTCGCGGAAATTCAGTTATCGCGGTCGGCCTTGGAACCTATCTCCCGCGATAAGTGAGGGATTACTGTATCTGCATGTACGACGATTAATGTACAATGTTCATAGGACTGAAGCAAACAATATTAGTTTTTTTTTCTCTTACCGAAACGGACTTTACAATCAATTAAGTTTTGTCTCGGCGTCTGAAAATTCAAACTTGTTCTCTCTTCTGAGAATATTCAGGCCTGGTTTAAAAGTGCAGGCCGGTTGTGTAATAGCTCGGACACCCTGAACAGGGACCCAGGAATTTATATCACGGCGAATGCTTAATAGACATAATGCAGTTGCGGAGCACAAATGTTTATCAGAAGCGGGATTTGAAACCACACTGGCATCTGTCCCTTGGATTTTAAATCCAAAGCCTTAAACAGATCGGACCTCTGGGGATAGAGAAATGCGTTTTAAAGCACTCTTTGGCAAAGCCTTTGGGAACAATTCACACCTCACAGGCAACAGTTGTGACCAGGCTCAGGCCAGATCATGATCTTTAAACCCAGGTCAGATCATTCGGGGGTCAGTGTTTTCTGTACGGAACCGCCTGTTTTTAAAAGTCTGAGATAATGAAACATTTTTTTTTTTTGCCTTATAAACTTTAATTTGGATAGCCGGTTGGAGACAGCCTCCAAGGATGAACAGGGACCAGGACCTTACTGCAACTGTGTTTTCATTCCTCTAAATGAAGTGTAATTATTTTAATACAGCCTAATAGTCCCAAAGTTCGGATGATTTTTAGACGTATCAAGTGTATTGTTGAATAATGGGGTAAATGAATAGTATAAGATGTACCTGTATGTATGAGATTATATCTTAATACACAGGGAACCTGAGACCTGGTTGTCTGTTTTTATTTGCGTCTTTGAAAAGTTTGTATGTATACATTTTTCTGTGGTACCTGTTTATTTTTTCATAAAGGTCAGGTATCTTTGTAAGACGCTCGTATAAAGTTTAACTTTTGCCTCGGCGCTCAAGTCACTACGTTCGAGTATGAATTTCATTTGTTTATCCAGTTCACGTTCTGTAGCGCTTAAAAGGTCGGGGTAAGCCGGGGCTTTGTTGCCATTGAACCATTTGCTGTTGAGGGACCAGGCACATCTTTTGCGTATATTCATATTTATCCTCTCGAACCTATTAAACTAGTAATGAAAGGAATGGCCGCACTTATGATGATTTTTAATTTTTTGCTTAGCTCATTTCTATAACAGAGGAGCCTTTTGACAAAGGAAAACTCTGTAAATACACTTGTGCATTTAAACTGAGATTTATAAGAAAGCAGGTTTCTACCTTAACCTGGTTACACACCTTATCCCAGTTTTGTACGTGCATTTAAAAGCACTCACTGTTACACTAGCACAAAATGTTGATATTTTCTGTCTACTCAAAAACTAAAATTAATTCTATTAACACAGGTGATAATTAAAAAGTTAAAAACAGAAAAGCCCAATTATGATTTTTGTTTTGTCATTGGGAGGGTCCTAGGGTGACGCTTCTCCCCTTTATACTCTTTCTTACGTAGACCTTAACACATATTCTTACCAAAATAGTTAATCACTTCCCAATTCCTGCAACCTCAGGTAATTAGACAGAGCTCCATAACAGGCAGGAGAAAAAGAAAAGTATTATAGGTCAAATACACAGTGCCATAAAACAAAAGAAAAATAAAGTGTGAACACCACACAACCTGGTATTGCTAGATGTTTCGTTTTTTTCCAGGTGACCCATTTTTGTGTTGTTTGAGGTATCAGCCATAAGTCAAGATCTTTTTTAGTCTTTTTTGATCAGCTTTTATACTGATTTTATAAAGCTAATTTAGGTATGATGCGGTCATCCTGTCTCCAAGACAACTTTATCTTTATTACATTTAAATTTCTTGTCTCTGAAAATTCATTCATAGCTCATACGCTTCTGCTCTTAGAGCCAGGAGACTATAGTGCGATGTTTTGTTTAACTAGAGGCAAGGGTTGCGCTCTTCTGCACATCCGAAGTTCATTGAACTAAAATCATGTTTTTAAAATCAGCAGCTTTAGCTCATGCTAGTGACCTCATAAATGGAAGCCAACAGCTCAGCACGCTTGTATACCTCACAAAATAGCAGAGCTAATTACTCTTTCTGCTTAAACTAATTATCAAATATTCAGGTAATTCTTAATTAAACACTAAAGCATTAGTGAACAAAATACATTTTCAGTAGCCAAGTAAAATGACCAGTTGCTTTAACATGAAAATAAAGCATCTTTAGAAAATAAAGCATCTAAAAGCATCTTCATAAAGGTCCAATTTTAAAACATTATTAGAAAAATCCTTGTTTCCAAAAGAGTTTTGCCCATTTTTCCAACAGGTTTCTTGACTGATCTTTGGAATCATCAGTGCCTTTATGATCACATCCACAACAAACATAGCATAAAACTTAATTTCTGTACTGTACTCATTTTAAATGATAATAGCCAGTATGAAGTCCCTAAAGGAACTGGAGACATCCGATATCTTCTATCATATATCTTTTTTTTGCAAGCCCGAGTAATTCAGATTCTGCTCACAACACAAATGTACGGTTATTTTTCTCAAATAGCCAAATCTTTGTCATGCTAATCATGAAAAAAAATAAATAAATAAAAATCAGATTTTATTCTCATTACAGTTTATTTGCATATTTTATTATACCTACTTAACTTTTATCGACATTTATCTTATCTCTATATTTATTTTTCTAGTATCAGAAAGTAGTTTAAGTTAATTTGTTTTGGGTTCAATAGATGTATTTTTCATATTTTCGATTCTTGTTTTCTTTTTTTCACATCTTCACGCCCCCTAGGTGGGGCCCGCCCCGCAGTTTGAGAACCACTGTTGTAGGGGGTTATTTGTAAAACACTCTGTGGCACTTCAACCTAAATTAGATTCCCTCGGTTATTCAGCTGTCCACCGGTGTTCCATTTTTGTTATAAATTGTATTTAGTCTCTCTTTATTTACTAAACATTTTATACGATGATTAGAAAACAGTTATCTTGTTCAGGCTTTAATTTAAATCAGCATTTTCATCAACAGGTTATAACCACTTGGTACTCAGGGTGCTTTGTATAATACAAAGTTTTAGAAATTCTGTTAACGCTTGGTAATAGCCTTCCATTTTACATCAGTTATGAGCCCCTGAAAAATAAGAATGGTTATAGTATGTTATATGAGACTATACACTACAGGGCTGACGATTAGGCTTATTTTGGACACGTTAGGCAAATCAGGAAGGAAAATGTTTTAGTGAATAGTTACATAATATCTATTATAGGTGTTAACACAAGGATTAAAATTTTACTAAAACTGTGAGGTTTATTCTTTCTTTTAGGTAGTCTAGGTTACACAGGACATATATTGTTTTTGAAAATGACCAATAAAGTACCATTTGATTTTTAAACCCTAACCCCACAGAGTGGCTCTAAGAGCAGAAGCGTATGAGCTATGAATGAATTTTCAGAGACAAGAAATTTAAATGTAATAAAGGTAAAGTTGTCTTGGAGACAGGATGACCGCGTCATACCTAGATTAGCTTTATAAAATCAGTATAAAAGCTGATCAAAAAAAAGACTAAAAGAAAGATCTTGACTTATGGCTGATACCTCAAACAACACAAAAATGGGTCACCTAGAAAAAAACAAAACATCTAGCAATACCAGCTTGTGTGGTGTTCACACTTTATTTTTCTTTTGTTTTATGGCACTGTGTATTTGACCTATAATACTTTTCTTTTTCTCCTGCCTGTTATGGAGCTCTGTCTAATTACCTGAGGTTGCAGGAATTGGGAAGTGATTAACTATTTTGGTAAGAATATGTGTTAAGGTCTACGTAAGAAAGAGTATAAAGGGGAGAAGTGTCACCCTAGGACCCTCCCAATGACAAAACAAAAATCATAATTGGGCTTTTCTGTTTTTAACTTTTTAATTATCACCTGTGTTAATAGAATTAATTTTAGTTTTTGAGTAGACAGAAAATATCAACATTTTGTGCTAGTGTAACAGTGAGTGCTTTTAAATGCACGTACAAAACTGGGATAAGGTGTGTAACCAGGTTAAGGTAGAAACCTGCTTTCTTATAAATCTCAGTTTAAATGCACAAGTGTATTTACAGAGTTTTCCTTTGTCAAAAGGCTCCTATGTTATAGAAATGAGCTAAGCAAAAAATTAAAAATCATCATAAGTGCGGCCATTCCTTTCATTACTAGTTTAATAGGTTCGAGAGGATAAATATGAATATACGCAAAAGATGTGCCTGGTCCCTCAACAGCAAATGGTTCAATGGCGACAAAGCCCCGGCTTACCCCGACCTTTTAAGCGCTACAGAACGTGAACTGGATAAACAAATGAAATTCATACTCGAACGTAGTGACTTGAGCGCCGAGGCAAAAGTTAAACTTTATACGAGCGTCTTACAAAGATACCTGACCTTTATGAAAAAATAAACAGGTACCACAGAAAAATGAATACATACAAACTTTTTAAAGACGCAAATAAAAACAGACAACCAGGTCTCAGGTTCCCTGTGTATTAAGATATAATCTCATACATACAGGTACATCTTATACTATTCATTTACCCCATTATTCAACAATACACTTGATACGTCTAAAAATCATCCGAACTTTGGGACTATTAGGCTGTATTAAAATAATTACACTTCATTTAGAGGAATGAAAACACAGTTGCAGTAAGGTCCTGGTCCCTGTTCATCCTTGGAGGCTGTCTCCAACCGGCTATCCAAATTAAAGTTTATAAGGCAAAAAAAAAAAAAATGTTTCATTATCTCAGACTTTTAAAAACAGGCAGTTCCGTACAGAAAACACTGACCCCCGAATGATCTGACCTGGGTTTAAAGATCATGATCTGGCCTGAGCCTGGTCACAACTGTTGCCTGTGAGGTGTGAATTGTTCCCAAAGGCTTTGCCAAAGAGTGCTTTAAAACATAGTTCTCTATCCCCAGAGGTCCGATCTGTTTAAGGTTTTGGATTTAAGATCCAAGGGACAGATGCCAGCGTGGTTTCAAATCCCGCTTCTGATAAACATTTGTGCTCCGCAACTGCATTATGTCTATTAAGCATTCGCCGTGATATAAATTCCTGGGTCCCTGTTCAGGGTGTCCGAGCTATTACACAACCGGCCTGCACTTTTAAACCAGGCCTGAATATTCTCAGAAGAGAGAACAAGTTTGAATTTTCAGACGCCGAGATAAAACTTAATTGATTGTAAAGTCCGTTTCGGTAAGAGAAAAAAAAACTAATATTGTTTGCTTCAGTCCTATGAACATTGTACATTAATCGTCGTACATGTAGATACAGTAATCCCTCACTTATCGCGAGAGATAGGTTCCAAGGCCGACCGTGATAACTGAATTTCCGCGAAGTAGGGACACCATATTTATTTAATTATTTAACGTGTATTTGGACGTTTTTAAACCCTCCCTGTATTGTTTACAACCCACCCTTTACTCTATTAATAACAGGGACAACTGCTAAGCAATATGAAATCGGTAGATAAGTTTACACTTACTGTATAGCGAAGTACACATAGCTATATATGACGTGATGATGGTGATGAATATGCTGCGCAGTAAAAATGATGACGATGAAGGTGATAATCCCCTGAATGCAGTAGCAAGAGCACGTTAATGCTGAATGAGTGAGATGAGACTTCCTGCTTAATGCAGCACTCCATCACTGAGCCAATCAGCAGCACACAGGAACTTAACTGCGTGCTCTGATTGGGTAGATTCTCAGCCATCCGTCAATAGCATCTCTTGTATGAAATGAACTGGGCAAACCGACTGAGGAAGCAAATACCAGAAGTAAAAAGACCCATTGTCCGCAGAAACCCGAGAAGCAGCAAAAAATCCGCGTTATATATTTAGATATGCTGACATATAAAATCCGCGAAGTCGTGAATCTGCGAAAAGTGAACTGCGAAGTAGCGAGGGATTACTGTAGATAGATAGAAATATAAAATGCTACAATTTATACACACACACAAGCGCGCTCATGCTCCTACACAAGTACTCAAACACATTGTAAACAAATTTCATTTTTAAAAGGGAATTACCGGAGAATCAACTTGGAAATATTAAGGATAAAATATAAGGATTCAGCCCCTCCGTTTTAAAACATGCCCGTTTAACGCTTATAATAATCATGAATAGGTCTTACCGTTATATTGACTGTCGGTGCTCTGTGCAGAATGGTCTGTATGAACAATAATTACATCTAAACCTTTGGCCGGACACTAAAAGTCTGGTATTTTTAAAAAAAGGAGCCTTTGTTATGTGTAGATTACTTTTAGCAAATGTCTGGCCTCACTTTAAGTTCGTTTTAAACTGAACCTGGAAGATACGAACTTATGTTAAAGTAATTATGTATGAACATCTTTTGTATCATCATAAGGATTGAGCCGGACTAACAGCTGAAGTGTGAACTCCCACCCCCTTAGCTTCAGGCTGCCGGAGCTGGTGGCGATGTGCTTTAGAAAGCGTGGATTGCCAAAGATTGTTTTAAAGCGCCTTTCTCTATCCCCAGAATGACTGCATGTTGAAGGCAATCTAAAGTTTAGACAATTAAACGCTTGCTTCCACAATATGTTTCCTTAGGGCCAGCTGATATATGTATTGGAAATACTGTTTTATATAAATTATACACCCGAGGATAGCTTTTTATACGCAATTTAAAAGGGAACTATTGCAAACGTCTGTGTGATTTTTACAAGGCTTATATCAAACTATATTTAAAAGGGTATGAAAAAAGGGATTGTTTTATATAAATTATAAAGCCAAGGATAGATTTTTTATACGTCTCAAATGGCTATAAAAGGTCCCTGTTGTCTATTATTTAACTGCGTATGATTTTTAAAATCCTTTTAACTGTGTACATCCTTTACATATCATGGACAGGGCAGCCATCAAGGGGTTGGGGGTGTGAGATTGCAAACGAACTCAAAGGCTTCCCCAGCGGTATATTCTACAGCTATGGGACAGTTAGTGCCTGCGCAGAACTCAGCCCCTAAACAGTACGTACTCGAGTGCGCACGCACAACACAGCAGGGAGGGGTTAGGGGGCTGTCAGTTTCCCAGCCTGTGGCTGTATCTAGCGGAGCTCCGGGCTCATAGTGTTTGCAGCTATACCCAGCTGCTGATAAGGATGCTTGTGCAGAACGCAGCAGGAGGGGTTTTACAGCTCTTGACACGTGCCTGCTCGCAGGGGCGCAGAGACTGTCAGCTTTTTAGAGACCCAGGTACTCTGCTGTGTAGACAGAGAGAGCCACTTGCCGGCTTGTACGCCTGGAGCTTCGGCCCCCTGGGGCATCACACACAGAGACTGCTTGCTCCGCTCTCATACCTCAACTGTGGGGAAAACCCGTTCCTGCTAACAGCATGGACAGCACAAAGACTGTCTGGGGTCTTTCTCTGCTTGACTTAGATAAAATAAAAAAGGGTTTACAAGTGCTAAACCAAAGTTTAGATATTTAAAGTAATAGATAGATACAGGAGTTCTTACCCAAAACAGTAGAGGCAGGAAAGGCTATAAGTTAGATCGCTCCATCTGGAACATGCTCTGAGCCTGTCCTTGGGAGAAGTGAAAGGGGCCAGTCATCAGGGCCTGCCTGACCGGGAGCCGAGGCAGAGGCAGGGCCTTCATACCTGGGCACATGTCGACGGCCCTGACATGCCTAGATTTGTCCTCGGGAGATGGGTGGGGGACGGGGTGAAGGAAGGGGTAGACATCCATCAAGTCTGCTCTTGACAGAAAGGAGAACCAATCAGGTGGTTAAGGGGCAGGTTCAAGAAAGGGGCAGACATCCCTGCGTGTACGCCTGGAGCTTCGGCCCCCTGGGGCATCACACAAAGAAAGTCTGCTCCGCTCTCATACCTCAACTGTGGGGATAGAGTGAAAACCCGGGCCTGCTAACAGCAGGGACAGCGCAAAGGCTGTCTGGGGTCTTTCTCTGCTTGACTTAGATAAAATAAAAAACCGTTTACAAGTGCTAAACCAAAGTTTAGATAGGTATTTAAAGTAATAGATATTTTAAATACATGAGTTCTTACCCAAAACAGTAGAGGCAGGAAAGGTAGATCGCTCCGGCTGGAACATACTCTGGGCCTGTCATCGGGAGGAGTGAGCAAGGAAATGAAAGGGGCCAGTCATCAGGGCCTGCCTGACCGGGAGCTGAGGCAGAGGCAGGTCCTTCATACCTGGGCACATGTCGACGACCCTGACAAGCCTAGACTTGTCCTCGGGAGATGGGTGGGGGATGGGTTCAAGGAAGGGGCAGACATCCATTAAAAACCCCTTGACAGGTCCATGGGGTAAACAGGAGGTGGGGGCGGGTTCAAGGAAGGGGTAGACATCCATCAAAAGCCCCTTGACAGTTTCATGGGGGTAAACGCGGTGGGGGCGAGTTCAAGGAAGGGTCACACATCCATCAAAACCCCCCTTGACAGGTCCCGGGGGAGGGTTCAAGGAAGGGTCACACATCCATCAAAAGGGGCGGGGCTTAATGACAGCCCAAAGGGGGTGGGGCTTAAAGGTCATAAATCATTTTGACAGAAACACCAGGCATATAACTACTATCATACCTGCTCTTTTTGTATGCCTGCATATCTCCGGAATGAAATGCACTACTGCGCTCAGGGGTTCTGCCATCAGACCATGGATTCTGGTTGGGAAATACGCATACAGACTTTATGGGCACATTAGCCTGATGAAGCCTGTGACAACTGCTGCATACTCGTCCAGATTATAGGAGGACTCTTAGAACACATTCCAATCCACAGATTCAAAACAATCTCTAAGTTTCTCCTTTAATGCCAAGTTTCCAACAATGCACCTCTTGCAGGGCCGGTTCCGTGCACTTCAACTGCTGCTTGTAAATAGAAAGGAGCAGCACAGAGCAATGATCTGATTGTCCAAGATTCGGCTGCAGGAGCGAGTGGTACGTGAGCTTGTGTGCAGTATAGCAGTGATCTAGTGTGTTAGCCCCCCCTGGTGGGACTGGAGATATGCTGGTAATATTTGGGGTAAACCAACCTGAAATTTATTTTGTTAAAGTCCCCAGTGATGATGACTAGTCCTTTGTGGGGGGGTAGGAGGGGTGTTTTCACAGACCGTAACGAGGCTATACAATTCCTTAAGTGCAAAGCTTGTGGTAACTTGTGGGGGGATGTAAACAGCAGCCATAAACACAGCTGAAAACTCCCTAGGAAGGTAGAGCAGCTGGCACTTAATGAGCAGACACTCTAGGTCTGGTGAACAGCTTTGTGAAATGGCTTCCTTATCCGTACATCACGTGTTCTTGATGAGGAAGCATACCCCATCATCTTCCCAGAGGAGTCTGACCAGTCAATGCAATAGATAGAAAATCTGTCCAAATCCAGCATGGAGGCAGTGAATCATGTTTCTGTGAGGCAGAAAGCACAACAGACATTGAAATGAAATCTATCGCAGAGATCATCCAATTTGTTATGCAAAGACGGAGCATTGGCCAGGGGAATGCTGGGCAGTGAAAGTCGCAGTCCTCAGTGTTTTGTCCTCGCTTGATCCTGGCATGCCAGCCATGTTTTCTTCTCTGCATCCTTCAGGTGTAGTTGGGTGAGTTGCTTCTGCCATGATGGTATCGGGTTATAGCAGTGAACAGCTCCAAATCAATAACTTCAAAAGTGGCAACTTGTCCCTTTATTTTTCCGATCTTTACCAATGTTCTATGGTCGTACAAAATAAAATAGCTAACAGAGAGTGCAAACAGCGAAAGTAACAGAAATACAGGCACAAAAATGAGACAATAAAATAGCGAACAGGGAGTGCAAACAGCGAAAGTAACAAATACAGGCACAAAAATGAGACGTCTACGTGGAGCAACACAAAAAATGTTCCATTTTTCTGGTGCATTCTTCAACTGAATAGGGTATGTTTCATTTTTTTATCTACAAAGGGGCAAAAGGAGCGTTTCATGGAGCATTTACTTACTAGTTACTTGTACTAGCGATAGCTGAAGCTGGCAGCTGACAACACAGATTCCTTGGTGGGAAAAAAGTCAAGGCATATAAAGAATAACTGGTTAGAGCACCATATAACTTTCTTACAGTAAAGCGATAATGCTAGTAACAAAGCAAGGGCACACATATTCATAAGTAAGAAAGTATTCATTTTAGGTACAGGTAGGTGGCTGACTTTAAAGTGGTTAAGAGAAGGGCTCCACCATACGTACATAGGCACCTATCACCAAGGCACCCACCAGGCACAAGCAGCTGTAGAAACAGACAAGAGAATAAGGAAATAACTAGCAACAGATAGTCAGTAAGCAAGTTTTCTTAGTAAGAAGAAAAAAGTGTCTTACTGGATTGAACGTTTCTTAGTTGTTAGGAAAGTAGAGCAATTAAGAGGACAACAGCATCAGAGTTAATTAGTACAAAGGAAATAAACAGAAATGGTATTAGTGAAGAACTTTTAGTAAGGAGTAAGAGGGGCACTAACTTAGGAGAGCAGGCAGTTTACTTCAAAGAAAGACAAACAGCAAACAGTCAAAGGGGAGAATATTACAGGAGCTTAAGGAGTAAAATAACTGTAGCAGTTCTTTAATTTACTTTTTTAGCTTTAATTTGTTTAGTTTTACAATGTAAATTAAGTCATATAAATGTGATAAAAAATTTGAGCAGTTTTAGTTATCAAAAGTCAAATTTTAATAATGAGGCAAGTTGCCTGTGCCTGTGCCTATCGGCAGGGCGACTCCTCTGCTGCGAGGCCCGTACAGGATAAGCAGAGGAGATGTTAGTTTTAAGAAAGATGCACCTGGCTTTTAGAAAAGGACAGTTTCCTGCCAGATGGTTTTTGTCCTTGTTTTTAATTGATTTATGTGTTGGAATTTTAACCTCCACAGTTCACTTTTTATCGGATTATTTATTATGGATTTTGCACTGCACTTTTGAACATTATTTGGATTTGTTTCTTTTAATAAAAGCACTGAGCACTCTTTCACCTTCCCCTTGCTTTGTATGGTTTCCTCATTTGCTAGGCTCATCCCTTGGAAACGTTATTGGCAGTGGTGGGTTTAGAAGGCTCCCGGTGGGACCCAGTAGCATGGGACTGACCTACATCTTCACAATTCCCCAAGGAAGAAATGGACAATGAATGTACTGTTTCAATGACTTTTCTTTGCCCTGGATTTGTATATATAAATGATATATTACAATGTTTAATGGGAGTGAAACCTGCATTTTATAGCAATATATATATTGTGATTGTGGCACAGCTTCAGCCACCTCAACTACAGAGAAAACACCCTCTTATACAGTGTTCCTATGCTAAAGAAAGAAACTCACTGTCAGAATGGAAGTTGTCAGTTCAGCAGCTGCATTAGTGCATAAAGCACACATCGCACATTAATTCAAGTCTTTAAAAGTCAGTTCAGTCACCAGTTGTCCTGTGCAAACTGCCTCTGACCTGGCCCCTGCTCCTGCTGTGCTCTTTTCTCTCCAGCTGAGTCCTCTCGATGAAGACACCTACAAGTTCATTTAAACTTAAGCATTGGAGTTGCTGTAATAGATACATTACAGACAACTTGTTTGTTTTGCTGTGATTTTGAATCGAATTTGAATCAAGGCACCATTGCTGAATGAAAGTGGAGTGCTGTTCCTGAAACATTCAGGCCTGGGACATGCTACAAAAAATTACTCTCTTTGATAATCCTGAATGCTTCATGTATTGCTTTGAGTGCACGGCTGTTCTGATGCATGGGGAAAGAAGGAACGGTGCTGCCACTATAGTCCCAGTTTTCACTGTCACTGCTCAACAAGCTGTCCAGAATGTCCCTTTTGACAGGATTGATGATTATGACCTCTTAAAAGATCCTTCTTTGCACTAGCACAAGTTCCTTCACTAAGGGCTACAAGTTTTGAGCCTGCCAAATTGATCCTATAAGAGACAGGTTCCGTATTTGGTGAATTTCATTGACGGCTGATTCAGGGTTGAATCCTTTGAATGTATTATAGAGTAAGTTGCTATAGATGTTGTGCTGGCCAGGATAAACCAGGGTCTTTGTAAAGAGATGTTCAGGAATGATGTCAAGGGACTGACTGCTCTGATGAGGAAGCTTGAGGCCACCCTTGCCATACACCAGCTACTGCGGTACCAGTTTATCTTGCACTCAGTTTGTTAAAGGTTACTTCTTCTTGCACTCCCCAATCACGGCTTGACTCACCATCTTTTCATCCCAGAGCAACCTTCTGCACCGAATCTGCCCGTCAGTTGAGTTCAAGCTCAAGATCCTGGGGCTCCTGCAGTGTCTTGGAAAATCATCAGCCAGAGCCAAAGATGCAATTATGGGACATCTGCAACTTTATCAGATTGCAGATGCATCCATTCCAGACAGCCTGACTACATCACAAGAAAGTGTAGGTGCATGTGGACATTTGGCGGACGGCTGGAGCTCTTGCCAGGCAAGGACACACCTATAATGGAAGGACTGGGGGAGAGGGCATATGCAGGGAATTACCTCCCCAGAATGCTAGAGGGCAGCCCCCCTAGGTTATAGAGGGGTCAAGGGTTTGGAACATGGTAGCTCAACGCTGCTGGGGCCTGTGGCCAGCACCAAGGGATTCCCACCCTTCGGAAGTGCTGCCTGAAGAAGGTCATCGAGCACCTGGAGCACTTTTGGGTGCCCTATAAAAGGGGCCAGTCTCCACTATTCCAGGAGCCAGCATCGGAAGGATGTGGACAAAGCTTGCCCGGAGGAGTGGAGGTGGAAAGATTAAAAGAGATAGAGAGAGAGAGGAAGAGAAGAGGAAGAAGAAGAGAACTGTGGTGCTGTGTTTATACTATATTGCTGTTGGGGAGACAAGACAAAAGTGTTTCTCCATCAAAATAAAAATGTGTGCTGTGCTGAAACCCGCATCTCTGCCTGTCTGTATCGGGGTTGGGGCATCTGGAGCACCCTGGTGGTCCACACACTGTATCTCAGACTGTGTTACTTCTTGTTAAATTCTGGGGAAGAGCATGCAAGGTTTTGACTTGTGGTTTCAGACACTGTGGTTTCAGATACTTGTCCCAGCCTATGTTGGTCTGGAAATAAAATAGCCAGCTCCCTCAAATCCTTAGGAACTGCAAAGTGCATGTTTCTTTTTTAACACTTTGAATGTGCATGGCAAGTTAAGTCAAATCTCATTGAGCCTGTAGATGCAGCTAGCTTGCCTGTGAGCTTTGCTGCCACATCACAGTTACCTACTACTGTATAGTGCTGCGATCTAGTGGATAGTTATAGAATTCTTTTTTTTTATTTTTAGTGGCAATAGCTTGAGGAAAATAGTGCTATAAATAGAAAGTCCGTAGTTATAGTATAAAGCTGCTGCTGTTTTGAAACAACTTGATTAATTGTAAGATGAATATTTTAATGATAATGACGGTGATTGAGATAGTGACAATCAACTGGATGATGTAAAACTTGCAGACTCTTATCACTGATGGGGATCATTGCCCCAAAGGCGTTTCTTCATCATAAGGCATCAAAATTGTCACAACTGTCAGGACAGCAGTACATGGACATTCTACCACCGAGTTCAGATGGATCTACCCGAGAAGTGATAGCTTCCACCCCAAGCATATAAGGTGCTCCATTATTTTCAGCCAAGCAATACAATACAACCTTATTTGCTTAGACCCGACAGACCGGGATGAACAACTGTAGGAACTTAGACAAGATTTCATCAGACAAGGTTATACCCCCAAAACAACAGATACTCAAATAAGAAGAGCTACTGCGTTACCCAGAGACAACCTTCTGGAATATTAAAAAAAGACAACAAGAACCACATCCCCTTTTTGTCACCTATAACCCACATCTTGAATTATAAAAGAACTTCAGCCAATGCTACACAATGATGAAACACTGAAAATGTATTTCCAGAACCTCCCCTCCTGGCATACAGACAACTGCCAAACCTGCAGCAACTAATTCTCTGAAGCTCCCTAAGTGAACCAACAGTATATGGCACAACTCCCTGCCTACAGAAAAGATGTTAAACATATGTCCACATTTATAATACAGACCATGTAGTTATGCAACACTGCCGACTAGAACATTGCATAAAGGGATCATTTTCCTGCAGATCATCTAATTTGGTCTTCCTAATTCTCTGTATGAAATGTCCTGACACTGCACTCTGTGTGGGAGAAACTGGACAAACAATCTGCCAGAGAATGAATTTACACAGGTTCCACATCAAGCATGGCAACATAGATGTTCCTGTAGCAGCCCACTTCAACAGCCATGGACACTGTGAGAGGGACTTTAAAGTCACAGTGCTTATGGACAACTTCAGAACACATGAAAAAAAGATGAAAAAAATGGGAAGTTAAACTCATGATAAAATTTAACACAACATGGTTTAAATACAGACAAAAGTTTCATGGCCAGATATGAGGATTGTTTGCATCTCTTGGACTGACACAGACAACCTGTCTACAGAAGCACATTGTATTGAAAAACTCATCAGAAACTTCAAAAGACTTTGCTGGACAGTTATCTTATCCAAAGTTATTGCCTATACATCATTCTCCTCTCTTGCTTAATGGATCTTAGCCTGAAGAGGTCTATTAATGTTTTACATTAAGATGTCTCACTTGAAGTTTTTCCAAAGTTTTATCTGTCCTGGTGTCTATATAAACACAGGGGACTCCAGTTTCTGTATTACATCTTTGCCTGAAGAAGGGGCCTGAGTTGCCTTCGAAAGCTTGCATATTGTAATCTTTTTAGTTACCCAAAAAAGGTGTAATTTTGCTTGACTTCTCACTACATTCATAATGGCTAACGGTACAACACCCTAGTTGCTTTCTAATGGAATTTGAGCAGAGGGAAAGTTAACAGAACACTGATCTGACAACCAGAATATACTAGATCCAAAATGACTAAGGAAAATATAGGTGTCTTATTAAGTGAATATTCTAGTTTTGTGTGCAAAGCTGAACTTTGACTAGCAATATACTTTGTTTTGGTAAACTATTAAATAATTAATAATTACTGCACATCGCTTTTATGTTTTCCACTGAATTGCAAAGTGTGTGACTTATTTTCTCTGAGCTGTCCTTTTCATCAGTCCTTCATGTGATTCAGGAGAAAGCATTTAAATTTAACAGAACTAACCCATGTCAAAAACATTCTTCAGTAGAACACTGACTTTCACATTTGTAATTGCTATTTTGTTATGTTGTATTGAATTTGAACTATTATAGTCTAAAATTAAAACAAGTTGGATTAATGCATATATGTGTAGGAAAATTTTACTGCGTAGAATATTAATTGGAGTGCATTAAAAATAAGAATATATATTATGAGACAACCAAATGGTATATTCTCTGATTATGCTGGAGAGTTAATATTATGCCTTGAGTTTAATTATGGTTAATTCTATAGTTTGCATGAGTGCTTGAGTGGGTAATTTAAGAATAAACCTGAATAACAAATTGAGCAAAGAAAAACAGTTTTCTTAAGAGAATTCATGTTAAAGATAAACAACTATTCTGAAATTGCTGTATTACTTCTAAATGTAGTAATTGCCCTTCTAAAATCCATCTTTACTTCAGTGAAGTATAATAAACCCAATTTATGTTGATTTTCACTCAGTTTTTTAATATTGTGTAAATATTCAAGTGATAGGCTGAATTGTTCACTTATTACGGTGCCGCAGTGGGTAGCGCTGCTGCCTTGCAGCTAGGAGACCCGGGTTTGCTTCCCAGGTCCTCCCTATGTGGAGTTTGCATGTTCTCTCCATGTCTGCATGGGTTTGCTATGATTGCATTATTCTGTAGTGTATTTATGTTATTTAGACAAAGCCTCGCACCTTCTCATTATTATAAAATGTTCTTTTACTTTTGGCACTTGAGAACTTTTGTAAACAGATACTTTTGAAATTTTAATCAGTACGATTAATAGAAATACTTCAGTGAAAGTAAAAATCTGATGAAATTCTTCTGTCTTTTACTCAACTATCCTTTCTGAGTACTTTTCACAGCTCTGCTTGAAAGTCTTCAGAGATCATCCATATAAACTTAAAAAAAATGTAATTCACTAAAGAAAACATCTGGAACAGTGGCCAAACTATAAAGCAATGCATGGTATTCATAGTCCATATTCATATGGTTGAATGTTGTTTTCCACTTGTCACCTTCTCTGATGCATATCAAATTATAAGCGCTGCATAAGTCTAACTTTGTAAAAATAACAGATACCATTACTTGATTAAGCAGTGAAGAAATAATAGGAATAGGGTAATTATTCTTTAATGGGATTGAATTAATCACAAACAATATTCATTTTTTTCTAAATGTAATACCTTAACCTGAACACTAATACGTGGAGTAACAAATTTCAAAACACTGTGACCAATAGGATTGCTATCAATTGACAAACCTCATGGTTACATTTATTAACAGGATTTGAGAATTTTTTAAAACATCCACTAGAGTAGAACCAGTACATTTTTTGCAGCTACTGAGTTTTTCACTGCACACAACTCTTGTCCATAAACATTCATCTAGACTCACTCTTCCCATTGTCAAATAATGAGGCAGAGATGCTGAACATCACTTTCCTCTGCTCTAAACCATTTGTAAACTGATGCTTGAGGTAAATTTGCATTAATATTTTTTTTCTCGTAAAGCCGCCGTCCATATTTAAGCACCTGAATATTCCTGTCTAAATGGAATATTTGATTTACTACTGTGCCATTGAAGTGTGAGACTAAAATAGTATGTTTGAGACTAAAAGAGTAAGTTGTATGGCCTGCCACTTCAGTTCAGTTTTTAGTTATTTTATTTTACAATTAAACCCCTTCATTTCAGGATTTCCAAACTGGATGGTTTAAGTATTTTGCAAGGCAGAAGTTGTTTTGAGATTCTGAGAAAGCAAGTTAAAGTTGTAACCAAGCAAGCAAGAATTTAACAAACTAAGCCAAAGATATGACAAAAAACTGTAGTGAAAGATGAGACCAAGTACATCAAAATCTCTTTGGTTTCAAAATTGTTTCTGTCTCTTGACTCTTATTTAATGTCTGTTACTTAGCCAAAATGACAGACATTAAATTAGACACAAAGAAAAACAGAACATTGGATCTTTCAGTAAATCCAAACCTGGACATCAAGGAAGTCTAAGGGGCTGACTTTTATCATTCTTGGCCTGTTATTTCATGTCACCTATGAACCACATAGCAATTGTTAACATTAATATCCCAAAAAGGGGGTGCCTAAATAAAACACAAAATGGCACTGCAAAAATAAATAAGACAAGAAAAGAGGGTTTAAACAAAAATAAATGTTAAAATTGGATTCCCGTGTCTTAAAACTCCCCAAAAGAAAATGTATAACTTATTTGCAGAGCCCAAGGAAACCATTAAGAAAAAATAAAAGTCAGAGTTAAATCTTGGTATTATTAGCCATTACTCCAGTGCACTGTTAATAATTTCTGTCAGCTAATACTTAATTATGTTTTTAATTGTGCTAGCACAACTGAATTTTTTTTCTGATCAATAAAGCAAGCAAATTATCTTTCCTTGGGTTACAGTGTAATTACATTTTAAACCAGCTCAGGGTTTAAAATTGGACAAATTAAAATAAATATGTCAAGTAAAAAAGTCAATGTGTTGTTGATTTGCAAAATTAGACTTATGTCATACACACAGTATATAAATTACACACAGTACATTAAAATTAATTTACCAAATAAAATAATACCAGTCCCACTTTTTATAATGACTTTTAAGATACAGAAGTTCACACATTGTTCTCATCTCAAAAAAATCAAACAAACAATGGTATGCTGGAGTCTGGCCTGTCTGACTGGCATGTGACAGTTGTGATAATCTCTGATACATTCATCAGCTGACAAATATAGAAATATCTCTCTATTATAAAAAAAAATCTTGGGAGGAAGACGAGGGAGACAAGATGTGATCTTCTCGGAAGACACTTTGAAGTCCCGCAAGACTACTTGCACGACATGCCCTAAATACAAACAAATTTTCTGAGACACAAGTGAGATAAAAGGACAGCTGCTGTACAGGCTTTTAAATGATCGTCGCGCAGCGCAACATGCAGATCACGCAGCACGGCACAAGCGGTAGCTGGCTTAAAGGACAGCTGCTGTACAGGCTTTTAAATGATTGTCGCGCAGCGCGACATGTAGATCATGCAGCAGGGCACTAGCAGCCCCACGGGAGGGGGGGGGGGGTTATATATAACTCATTCACTACAGCTTTATTACTGGCAAATATCAAGAAATAAAAAATGAATGAAATGCAAATAACAATCTTTTTAAATTGTATATCCGGATAACCAAAACCGGGGGTTGGCGAGCGAATTTTAAAAATCAAGTACTGACAGCCTTGTGAAAACCCACTGTCCAAGATATTTAATTGGCTATGAACTGCCTAAATTGAAACTGCAACACATCCAGTTTAAAACAGTTCTGAGTTGAAAAAGTACAAGCGAAAATAACTAGGACAGAACAAACAAACTATACACACTGCCCTACTCAAACACAAGACTGTGGAGCTATTATGTGGGCAGGTGTTTGTTGGACAGCTTGAGGCCGGCAAACATATGAAAAAATGCTTTTCTACTGTTATACATGTTTTATTTACACCGGAGCGCTGTGTCTTTCAAACAGGAGCATCATATTATTGACTTCTTTTCAATAAAGTGGAAGGAGCAAAACTTTCTTGATGGCTTTTTAAAATTTTGAGCCATCATTGCTGGGCTAAGATCAAGGTGGCTACCTTTCAGGGACCTCTTCAGTGGTTTGTGCTTAACTTGGAAAAGCACAAACCAGAAATGCAACAAAAAGGGCAGCAATACACATGCTTACATACACCCTAGGGTATAAATCTTGTGGAGAAATATTATAAACATTTTAATAATAGTTTAAAATTTCTGGGGAAAGCTTGTTTCTTATTTTGCACAACATTGGGTGGGGGTGCCCCTCTAGCATTTAATAAGGAAACATCAATGTTTATATAAAAAACAATCATATAGTTTTCATGATTAGTAGTTTAGTTACTTTATGACCTATGAGTTATACCTCTCCCTGAATTTACTGCAGATAGCCCCAATTGATGATTTAAAATCATTGAGTATCTAATGTGGGAAATAGCCTGGACACAGACAGACGGACATTGTTTAAAAGTCCAACACACATTTATTTATAAGTATTAAAGTGCACAAACCCAGTGTCACAGCACCAATCACCCCAACAGTCCAGGCCAACCCGCGATCTGCCTCGTCTCTTCAGGCCGCCTCTTTCCTCTCCCGGACCTCATCCTCTTCCACCCGACTCCAGCCGTGAATGAAGGGAGGCGGCTCCTTTTATTGTACCCCGGATGTGCTCCAGGTGTGCTCCGGCAATCTTCCACCGACACGCTCCAGTGTAGCAGAAGTGCCGGCTGTATCCCCGGTGTCCCTGCTCCTCTTCCCCCCAGCACTTCCTAGTGTGGCGGAAGTGCTGAGGTCCAGGGCTCTCCAGGCATTGGGGCGCCCCCTGGTGGTGACCACGGGCCCCTCCAGGGTTGAGCTTCAAAGCTCTGTACCTGTGGCCCCCACAGTAACCAGGGCGGTCGCCCCCTCGTGATCTGGTGGTATCTGATTAAGATACTACAGCTATGGCACTGGAAGCAGGAGAACCTTCAGGCGCTCTTTACAAACTCAGCAAAACCTGGGCAGAATGTTTTCGACAATGCAAAGAAATCCAACTTTAAAAATGTCTTCAGCGCTATATGAGCTTTTACGCTGATGTTTTACTTATATTCCTGTCAAATTAGTAGTAAATCATGAATAGAGTCTGGGTAACTTTCAAATCACATTTTTTGATCGGACCACATATTGCATAGCATTGCTGGATCTTCTAAGTAAGTTTGACTGGAAACCATGTCTCTACTAATCAAACTATTAATCCTAATAATCAGCCAATCAGCCTTTTAACCCTTGTAAGGCAAATTTTTCTGCTCACTTTTCTGGGGCTTATCTGTGCCATGGATTAGATGTCCAGAAACAAATTGTGCTGAATATTGACATATTGATGGGATAATAAAAAAAATGCATATCTTTAAAACTCACTTTTCTTTTTCAATTTTTACTTGTTATCAATGTACCAAACCTAGAGAATTAATCTAACTAGCACAACACAACCTGCTAATACCATTGACCCCAAAAAGATCAGCAACAGCACAGCACAGAAGTTTTACGGATGTCAAATTATAAAATAAATTCAACACTGAAGTGTATTTGACTTTTTGTCTTTTTTGTTTCTGGGACCCTGTTGATTTTTGTGAACACACTGAGGATTAAGAGGATGAACTTCTTACCTGTGACAACCTGATGAACAGGATTGGAAGTCAGGGGTTCTCCAATCACCTCCATCTTTCCATAATCACTGTTGTTGTTATAACTGTAATAAATATTGTTGTCTGACCACAGCAAAGCAGACAATGACGTAGACTCAAAGAAAATCAAGTTAATGGGTCCACCACTCAGTATTTCAAATTTAGTGCTATAAAAAGCAGAAGTTAGTGTTGAGGTGTTGGTTACTTCATTGTAAATGATGAGACGTAATTGCTGATTCAATGCAGTTCCAGTCAAAATTGCTACCTCAGCAGGATAAGAAGCAAAAGACACTGTCAATATGATGGAGTCTTCTGGAATGTCGAAGGGACTTCTCAAGAGAGTCAACTCCACATTTTTGGTAAAATTATTCATGTTGTTTTCTTTGGCAAGGTAGAGAGCAGTATCTGTCCATACTGCCACTGTGCTTAATGTGTCACCCTAAATCAGAAGAAAAAAAAATACAAATTAGCACTTTATGTGCACTACCAATCAAAGGTTTTAGAACACCTTGATTTTTAAAGTTTTTCTTCAAAGTTAATCAGTGAAATGGTTAAAAGGTAAGCAGTAAACTGCCACAGGTTTAAATTTAAAGTTTAGGTTGGCAAAAGCCACCTACAGGGAACAACTAATAGGTTGCAACCTACAGATGTTCTGCAGCAATTAAAGCAAATGAAACCCTGCAAGTTGAAGCAAATAATTTGCACAGGTGTCCTAACAGTTCTTGATTATATTATAAAATCCTGTACCTGACGTTCTAATACATCAGCTTTCTTGAAGATTGTTTCAGTTCGCATGTATGCTGTGTAGTTAGACCTTCTCTTACAGCTTTAAACATTTTTTCTTAATTTCTTGTCTGATATTCTTACAGCTTAAAACAATGCTTCTTCATTTCTTGTCTGATATTAAAGGGTAATTTCTTCACAGACATTGTACGATAAGTAAAGCTTTTTTTAGAAATATTAAAAATACCATGTTCAAAGCCTTAAAATTTGCCAAATACCTCCACTTTCAAGCAGCAAATGTTATCATTTCAGAAAACATGCCTGTCTTTGTGAAAACAAAAAGAAACTAGAAATAATTATTTTATCACTGATTCTTGGAACTATTTTTCTTGAGGTAAGGAAACATTTCCTGTTTGCTTGTCTGCTCACAGCAGCCACTGTGTGTGGTGTTATGAAAATACCAACAAGCCCCCAGTGCCATGCTATACTCTGCTTATAATCCTAATTTGGCGGCAGTTAGATTTCAGCAGTTAGGTTCTGCCATGGCTCGATACAACAGACAGATGTGCGCTCAAATCATATAATTATTTGTACCTAAATGTCCCAAACTTTTTACCAGTTACATTCTATGTTGTTATTTTATATCATATACAGAGTGAGGCTTACACCAAGTGGCAATGCAGTGGAAAGAACACATTAAGAGTTTTATTGTGCTTTGTAAAATTCATAACAAATCTGAAGTGAAGTGATTACTTCACTTGCACTTACCAGTCTCAATAAATCCATTAATGCTCAGGTACAACATGTAAAAAGTATTCAGACTTTGATGCTGTGACACTGGAATGACAGCTCTGCACAACCCCACTGACTTTGTTAAACCATCTGTACTGAACTAATTAAAAATTCAAACTGATTAAGCTTTTGTGAAATGATGTTGCTAAATTGGCCCCTTTGTGTCTGTGTATTCTCACTGTGTCTGACTGGTGCCCTGTTCAGATGTTGTTCCTTCTTTGAGCCCGATGCTTGCTCTGCTCTTTGCAGAAAACATACACTCCCACATATTGAAAGAGGAGAGAGAGGTTAGGAGCACACGCTGATACAGCGCATTACCGCACCCAACACACGACAGACCAACTCAGGATCCCAGATTAGGACCCAAGTGCAGCCATGCAATGGGTGACACCTCAGCACCACACTAGTTCAGATGGAATATAGATGGAATATATACGAGCAATTGCAGGTTAAGGGCCTTATTTCAATGGCACAATGAAGTAGAGTCACTTTTCACAGTGATTACACTGTAATTTTGAAAGACCAAAACCAATCTGGATGCTGCAGTTTCTCTGAGTTTGTGATAGAGCAAACTGAATTCCCACAAAACAATTATTGACTTTCTTCAGAACATTAGAAAATTAGAGCTGATCAGGCCATTCATCCCAACAAAGATTGTCACTCCTGTCCACTTAATTCTTCCACAATAACATTACTTCCAGTTTTAAAGGTCCCTATAAATTTATAAGTCTATGGTTCTCTGTGTGAAGAAACAGGTTTGCACAAACTATCCTAAACAAGTTTCGAACTGTGTTCCCATGTTCTTGTTGAACTCATTTTAAAGTAGCAGTCTCAATCCACTGTGCTAGTTCCATTCATAATTTTAAATACTTCAATAATGTTTCCTCTTAATCCCCTTTTGCTTAATATTTCTTAATAACTAATCCCCTGTAAACATGGAATCAGTTTAGTTGGTATTCTCTGGAATGGTTGTAGTACTGCTAAGACTTTTTGTAGCCTGGAGACCAAAACTAAACACAATACTCTAGATGAGGTCTTAACACCAATTTGATTGTATCCTTTGGTTGTTTCCTTGTATCGCCTCTTAATCTACTTTCTCCTCTGTTGTATGACATAGTGAGCATTCCCCATTCTGCTAGGTTTAAATGGCACACCAGACCTGTTAAGAAAGCGGATTTAACAAGGATACAGACATCCAGCTGCACCTTCCCCCACTTGCATTCCAAACTAAGTGACTCCAGCTTGTACCAAGATCTGCCAGGACTTGATGTGATAAAAAGGTGTAAATTAGAGTTCCACTGGCATCTCTCCAGAGGCCCCTTTAAAGACTATTTGAGCTAGAAGGCACGAAATTGGCTGAAGCCAAAGACAAAGACCTACAATCGAAAGGATGGCAGCTGAGATGGCCAGAGGAACTCGCCTATTAGAAAAAAGTGATTCTGCACCTAGAAGTGACTTTAATCCAATCAGGAGAAGGTTCAACCTTCCTTTAAAATCACATGCACCCCGTCTCTCAAAGAAAGTGAAAAGAATCAAAGAATTGCAGAGAATGGGAACAATATATACTGTAAAAAACATTTTTTATACTTGTTCACTGCTTCTCAACCATCTCCACACTTAAAAAGCTTATCCCAGGCCATCCTGCTTAGACTTTGATGCATCTGTTCAAAATCTGACCTACCATTATAGGCACATGAGGCTTTTGTATCATCTTAGAGGAGCCACCAAGATAGTTGCCAAGGTTAAAAATGTAGTTAAAAAAGTAGATGAGCAATGACCTCCCTTCTAGAAAGTGGAAATAAACTAATGGGAAAGCCCAAACACCCCTCCTTTAGCGGTGCTAAAATCAATAGAAGAGTCTTCAGATCACCCCTATTTACAGGACAATATTCAGAATACTGAGAAAAGCGCTATATAAATGTAATGAATTATTATTATTATTATAATGAGAGAGTCAAAAGGAGTCAGAAAACACTGGTGCCACTCATTGATTGGATGAAGCTATGCATATTATGCATATTAAAAGTAAGATGACATGATGTATTGGATGAGGTAATGTAAAAAGAAAAGCTTAAAGGCAGATGAATTGTTCACTCAATGGACTGGGACATTTGTGCATACCTGTGTACAAATAAAGAATTGTTCTGCATTTTCATCTGGTCTCTGTGAATGACTTCTTTGAAAACAAGTTTTTCCACAACATTAACAAGTAATTTTCCAAATGCTTCCCTAAACCTTCAATGCCTTTTGTTTCTGTGCTGGCGAAAACGAAAAAGTCAAAGACCCTTCTAAATGGAAAAAATGCTGTAAAAAGTCCTGTATGGCTCCTTAGTAGCAACCAGAAAAGCAAAGTTATAGGAGCAAAATTTGTTGTTTGAGTATTTCACACCTCAACACAAAAACCTAAGCACTACTTCCACTTCCACTCACAAGGATGATGTCAATCACTGTTTCCTCCAAACTTGTTATGCATTCTTAATGCATGATGAGTTGTTCCTGGTAAGGATATGGTAATTAAAGAACTTGTTTGAGTGAATAAATTCACTTGCACTTACTAGTCTCAATAAATCCATTAATGCTCAGGTACAACATGTAAAAAGTATTCAGACTTGGAATGACAGCTCTGCACAACCGTACTGACTTTGTTAAACCATCTGTACTGAACTAATTAAAAATTCAAACTGATTAAACGTTTGTGAACTGATGTTGCTAAATTGGCCCCTTTGTGTCTGTGTATTCTCCCTGTGTCTGACTGGTACCCTGTTCAGATGGTGTTCCTTCCTTGAGCCCGATGCTTGCTCTGCTCTTTGCAGAAAAAATATACTCCCACATATTGAAAGAGGAGAGAGAGGTTAGGAGCACACACTGATACAGCACATTACCGCACCCAACACATGACAAACCAACTCAGGATCCCAGATTAGGACCCAAGTGCAGCCATGCAATGGGTGACACCTCAGCACCACACTAGTTCGGATGGTATGGAACAATGTGAGGTTTTTTATGGTGGAGTGGATGGCCTACATGGATGCAGATTAATGTCATACCCAGGACGGACCAATTGCAGGTTAAGGGCCTTACTTCAATGGCACAATGAAGTAGAGTCACTTTTGGCATTTATGGGATTTGAACTGGCCACCTTCCGATTGCCAGTGCAAATCCCTAATTTCAGAGCCACCACTCTGCCTTAGTATGCCTTACTATGCCTTTTTCAGTCTAGTCTAGTTGTCTACAAAACAGAGACAGCAATTTACCATTGGGCATCAACATTCAATTAATCCAATAATGGTACCTGGATGTGACTTTCCAAGGTATATCCATCTCATTGCGGTCCAGTACCTCCTTGTTCCACAAGTTGCAGTGAGGATGAGTAACATATGTTAGTGAGGCATACAGCTGGTCTTCTTTAAAAATGGCTCAGTCTCACAGCAGAGGTGTGATCATAGCAAAATTAACTTAAAGAGTATCAGTATTTCGTTTGAGGCATAGGGAGGAAACACTGAATTGCATGATAGCAGAGGGCAGAAAAGACCTACAGTGTTTCTAGCATACCGTGGTGGAATGAGCCTGTGGCTAAAAGTGCTCCAAGACAGATCTTTGGGAATGGAGGGGATTTTCATTAGGGCATCCAGTTTGCCACCATCCTCTCTTCCACGACAGCTTGTCCAAAAATGTGTCCAGGGTTAGCCCAGTAATGGGGCAGGTTTTACTGGTAAGTTTCTTCAGCCATTGTGCATCATTTGAGCTCAAGTTTCTTCCCCAGGAGACTGCTTTGCATAGAACAATAGGCCAGGATTAGCCCAATAATGGAGCTGACTTTACTGATAAGTTTGTTGAGTCATTGTTTGCAATATACGTGTAATCTCAAGATGCAGATCAATGCCCAATGACATTTTTTGCTTGTAAAATTGACATTTTCTGTAAATTTTAAGACTTTTCTTTATAATGAGACCACAGTATCCACAAGCTCTATTATAAAACTCAAAAGAGGGCTAGTTATTTTTCTAAGTTTATAAAACATGCTTCACTTTAGAATGCAACTTCATGTGACAAACAAACTTTTATATACCATGATTGTGAAGAAAAAACTTTAACTTGAGAAATACGAAATTTAATCTTTTAAGCAAAATACTTTTTTAGTACAAGCTAAATACTTAGATTTAAATGGAAAAATGCATATTAACTGTATAATCAATGGTAACAGTCCTTTGAGATCATAGCCTTAGAAATCTTGTTAAGTGAATATGCCCAAGATAATAAAATTTTTATTTGAAAATACAGTATATTGATCTAACTACAGTATATAATCAGAGAGTCCCTAACATTTCTATTACCTTATTTGGATTATGGCCAGGCATCACATCCCCCTCATGAAAACATCATCCTGATAGAAAATCAGTATGAAAAACAATAGTCTTTTATAGTTTCTGGTAGAGATACATTACAGCAGGGTTGATCTTTCACTAAAATAAAATACATGGCCAGACTTTTTTGCTTAATGGTGCTACACACAGTAAAGTTTCTTTAAAAATGGATTTCCTTCTTTTGTGGAGATTCTCACAGCAAAGTCGCCATACAGTATGTTGTCACTGCTTAAATACATTTTAATTTAAGTTGGGCTAAATATATTATTCAGGTATAAGTACAGGGCCTCCAGCATCCTATGGTTGCAGTAACTTTTACTGTAGTTACTGTATTTTGTTATTTTTAGAAATGAATATAGACGGTGGTGTCAACGTCCAGGAAGTGAAAAATGTGGATGACAGTATGTGGGACTCCATGGAAGGAACCACTGGCAGCCATGCATGGTTGTGGCATTGCAGGGCAGTCTACAATGGAGACAGCAGATGGCATAAGCTCTGTAACAACGGCCCAAAGATGCCCCACTCCTCGATTGTTACAATACTTATCCATATTCCACTTATACTATATCCTGTGGCAAAGGACAATGTATCTACTTCATTAACGGATACATTCTGCATTAATTTTGATTTACATGGGCTAGAAGATGCAAGGGGAAATGTTACTAATGTTGCATCCTCCATATACAGTGGAACTTTGGTTCACGAACGTCTCGTACACGTACAAATCAGTTTACGACCAAAAAGTTCGCCAAACTTTTGCCTCGGTTCACAACCACACACTCGGTATACGAACAAGCCAGTTTCCCTTTCGGTTTGTGCGCGCCGATGATTTTCGCACGTGTTACATTGTTCTCGGTCAGACGTGCGTGCTTTTGCTGTGAACTCTTTGTGCTCTATTTCATTTCCCTTTCCGGTTCGTACGCGCAGATTACTGTATTTAAGCACGTGTTCAGCCTCTCCCTGTTCATTGTTCTCAGTTAGTCGTGCGTGCTTTACCTGTGAACTCTTTATGCTCTACAGTATTACGTGTGATTTTGCAGTTAACCAAGATTTCTAAGCACTGTAACCTCCTCTCCACCCAGTTCCTCCTCACTTCATGCCCAAACTCGACTCATGCAAGGTTAGTTTTCTTGGTGGTTTATGGTTAGTTTTTGTATTACAGATTTTTCAAATGTTCATTTTTTGGTTCGTAGCGTGAATTGTTGCAATGTTACTTTTCTTTGTTATTTATTAAGTTACGGATTTTTCAAACGTTCATTTTTTTTCCCCTGCGATCGGGTTGTAAGGCTATAGAGCGAACTGCTGCAATGTTACTTTCTTGGTTGCTTGTGGTTGGTTTTTAAATAAAGTTCGGATTTGTTCAAATGTTCCTTTTTTTCCCCTGTGCTTAAAACTTATTAAAAAAAATGTTTATACAGCGATTGGGTTGTAAGACTATAGCGCGAACTGCTGCAATGTTACTTTCTTGGTTGCTTGTGGTTGGTTTTTAAATAAAGTTCGGATTTGTTCAAATGTTCCTTTTTTTTTCCCATCGGGTCGTAAGGCTATAGCGCGAACTCTTGCAATGTTAGTTTTCTCTGTTGTTCAAGGTTTTCTCAGTGTTATTCAATGTTTTTACATTTAGTTTTCTATTACGATGTGCATTCTATGGTGTAATTAACTATATTTGTGCTTAAAAATCTTAAAAAAAATATATTTACATACAGTTCGTACCGTCTGGAACGGATTAATTGCATTTACATTCAATCCTATGGTGGAAATTGCTTCGGTTCACGACCAAATCGGTTTACGACCAGAGTTTTGGAACGAATTATGGTCGTGAACCGAGGTTCCACTGTATTGTAATTTATGCATTATTATAAATTACAATATAAATAATTTACTGTATATAAATATTATAAATTGTAATCAAATGACAAAAAGCATGTCTCTTTCATAACTTTCTTATTCCAAACCAATCAAACAAACTGAAAGATAATACATGACCAATATTACCTTGTGTATACTTACAAATATGAGCATTTCATTTTTTTATTGTAGTTGTAATTGTTCTTTTTGTAAGAAAATAAGCTTAACATAATTTTAAAAATGTAAACATTAGGCATAAAGTAAAAACAGTTCACACAAATAATTAGTGCATGTGTATGTGTGTGTATGTGCTGTTAATATTAAACAAGCATCTGGACTGTTGTGGTCATGTCTAGCTTCATTCATCACCTGTAATTTCATTTAACATGAATATTCTGATTTTAATTTGAAAACAAGACCATAAACTGAATGAATATTTTGTAAATTTTATGTTAGATATAGTACAATCAGAGTCATACTCACTATAATTGGATAATTCTTCCAGCACCTGATCCTTGATGTGATTCCTTTGACTGTATTTTTAGGAAGATTCTGATCAATTTCAAGCTGAAGCAATTGCCACTCCTGTGTTAGAAGGTATATTGAGCCATCAATGAAGAAAAGAATGTTCTCTCCTAAGAACGCAGCATCCTTGATTGTGGCATCACTAGTGAAGATGACTTTAATTTCTTCTCTGGTCTCAAAGCCATCATTTGTTAAGAAGCTACCACGATCTGTCATTAGAACTGCTTTGTTATAATAACAACAGTGCCACACCAGTTTTTCTGAGGGATTTACTACCAGATATACTGGTTTTGTAGCAGCAGCTGGAGGCTTTTTGCTCTCGTGCATATGGAAGATTTCAGTGACAGGAGCGATGTAGCAATTCATAAACATAACAGTGGACTGACGCACCTTGATAGTGGTTATAGAATTGATATCATTCAGTGAGGTCTCCCAAAACCTACATTGAAACAAAACAATAGAAGAGCTTTTTTCAAGTATGAACCCAAAGCAACTGCATCAATGCTTAGTGATATTGATTTACAGTTCACTAGAAATTAATAAATGTTGGACTTTATACTCTTCTTGACTTGTTTAGAAGCTGGAGTGCAGTGTGTAAACAGAGGTACCATGCTATGCATCTCACTAAGACTAGGTGGGATTCTTTCATGACAAAAGATTTAACAGGACATTAGAAAAGATGCAAATGATGTGATGCAGAATATAAAATGCCATGTTCTCTTTATTTATAAATGGTAACATGCAAATATCAAATAGAAATGAGAAATGCAATAATACACCATCAATACAGTACTTGTATGTGGTGTAACTTTGTTTTTGTGATTAAGTTTGGTGTTGTCAAACATCTTTAAATTTAGTGACAGCCCACAAAAATATGTAAAATTAAAAAGTGTGTTTCTAATTCTGTAAATACATTTGACTGCCTGTAAGAAAAATCTGTTAAATACAGCAACACTACAAATCAATCTTCATGTAATGGAAGAACGCAGCTGATCATTTGTCTTGTATGTGTCTGTCAATTAAATATCAGATCAACCCACACCAGGCCATTCACTTTCCACTCACTTTCCATATCAAATGTGATACCATCTCTTTTTTTTCCTGTTCAGGACACTGCCTCTTCTTCACTTATTCATCCACTCTCACTGGTATACAGTGATTTTGGTGCCAAAGATGTCCGAATGGTTTTATATTAAGTTTATGGTGCTGATTAAGAATATGACTTTGGTTTTGCTAGATTGGCTCTAGTTTCTGAGATATTTAATAGTTAATTAATTAATTAACGCAACACATCTGAAAAGCATTCAGAATTGCAAGAATATTTTTTTTAGTTACAACTGGTAAGTAAACAGTCTAACATCATACAAAAAGAAATTAAAAATATCTAACAGTGGCAGGAAAAAAGTTATGTATGATTTGATTCATTAATACAATATTAATTAGTTATTAATTGTTATTAATGTCAATGCTTCAAAAAACACTGTTTATGCAATTTCCTTTTATGTGTGTCATCAGGACAATCACGTTGGAGACTCCAACAGTAGTCTGCCATCATGTGTATGTTCCATCTGCCTTGATATCTCTCCTCCATCACCTTCATATCCTGGTGGAACCTCTCGCCTTATTCCTCGCTAAAGTCTCCAAGATTATCTGGAAATCTGTTTAAATGGCTATGGAGATAGTGCATCTTTATGATCATATTAACTCCCAAATTTCTGAACTTAGCAAGCATATCTTGCACCAATTCTTCATAATTGTCTGTTCTGTGATTACCAAAGTAGTTCTTCACAACAGAGATAAAACTCTTCCAGGCCGAAGCCTCAGTGTCATTCATGCATTTGGTAAAATTGGAATCGTTCATGAGTTTACGAATCTGAGGACCATCAAAGATTCCAGCTTTTAGTTTTTCCATGCTCAGTCCAGGGAATGATCTACAAATGTACTTGAAGCAACTACCCACTTTGTCCAAAGCCCTAACAAATTGCTTCATCAATCCTAGCTTAATATGAAGCGGTGGGAGAATGATTTTGTTCTTGTCCACGCTTGTTGATGATATTCGCAGTGCCAACAATCATTTCTTCCCTTATAGGCCATGACATTTTTGTCCAATGATCTTGCTTTGCCCTGCTATCCCAGAGGCACATGAACCATGGGTATTTTGTGTATCCAGATTGCTGTCCAAGCAAGAAGTTCACCATCTTCAGATTAACACAAATCGACCACTGATGTTCATGATAACGGATTTTCTGTAATACGATTTTTTACATTTTCATATTCTTCTTTAAGTTTTGTTGAGTGAGCAATGGGAAGAGACGCATAACGGTTACCATTGTGCAAGAGAACACATTTCAAGCTTCTAATGGAGATGTCTATAAAAAGCCACCAGTCTTCTAGTCGAAATTCTGTTAGTCCTATTTGAAGTACAATTCCTGCGATATCATTGCAGGATACAAATTCTTCTTCTTGGCTGTAATTTTAACTTCCGTCTATACTGCTTTCAGATCCAGCACGATTATAATACGCGCTGCCCTAGTTGAGACGCAGCAAAAGTAGAAAATAAATAAACAATCCGGGGAGTGAGTGACCAACACTACTTTTCTACAACACCACTTCAAATTATGGAGACACACCAGTTAAAGCAGGGTCAAGTCAAAATGATTATTGAAAGTCAATACACATTATCACCATGACAACAACAACAACAACAAAAAACCTTATATGCATAATATCGCGCTGCAGCGCTTCCCATCCCCACACAAATCACAACACAAACACTAGAAAACATACATTACTAATTAAGAATTTGAACAAATCGTGGGGAATGAGGCGCCGACCATATCTCTTATTCCGGGAAATGTATTGATTAACTGTTCCTAGTGCTGGTCCGTCAAGTCCTCTCCCGTATGCCTTCCTCCCTAAAGTAAAAATAATTTGACTGGCAATGAACCCAGGTTCACCTGACGATATCCAAGAGGTGTTAATCCTTTCCCTTGTGCCTTTTCCTGTTATGGCCTCCTCCTCTCTCCTCGCTCTTCTTCTTTTTTCCTGCCACCTATTTACATACGGATAGCTCCTCCCCGTACAGTCTGTTGGCCCTCCAAGCCAGGTGCGCCCCTCCCTCTGTATAAAGGGCCGGCCCTAAACATAAAGGTAGACCACTAAAACAGGTATGGGAAAAGGTACAAACTTACAGGTACATACACATATTCCGGTCGACCGTTACACGTCTTTATAAGCTTTCGTTCATTAAATCCGGATGCTAAAAGCTCAGATGCTTGCTTGGACAGATGAAAGTCTCGAATCAGGTCATTGAGTTCTTTTTGGCTTAATGGTTGAGGCGTCGAAGAGCTCCTCTCAAACTCACTTCCACTGCTACTACCTGCCATACACTCCAATCCCTGCCTCTCTTCAGAGTCTGACAGTGGCTTGTTTGGTAGTCTGGTAAACACTGGTATGGGAACGTCATTGCCATGTGGAACAGGTCGTCTTGCTGATTCCAAATCAGGATAATCCCACCGAGCTTTCTTGTAACAATTAAAGCCTTTAATCTTTACAACACAACAATAACAATCGTCATGGTGTTTTTTCAGTTCTCTCCATACCATTGGCACACCAAAGTTTAAACTTTTTCTTTCACATTTTGTCCACTGTCGTAGGTGCTCCACACATGTTTTGCAAACCATATGTGGAGCCCAAGACTTATCCTGGTCTCCAAGCTGTACTCCAAAATAAGCCAGGTATACTCGATGCACAAAGTCTGTGATATTTCTTTGTTTTTCAACCATGTACTCTCCACAGATGTAGCAGAATACATCAGGATTGTTGATTCAGGCTCTTCTTGATGAAGTCATAATTTTTACATGTATTTATATACTTATTAAGACAGAACTTTTTGGGTATAAACCAAGACTGGGTTGACAAACTTATACTGTAGCTGACTTCTTTCCTCTGCAAATTCACAGTTGAATTCTATCTTCAAAAAGTCGCTTTTATAGCATTGTAGGCCTACAAATTGAAATACAAAATAACTTTATGGGATATTTCATTACCTAAGACACTGTTAAAGAGTCAAAAGACAGACCAAAAGCTATTGCATTTGTTATCACACACAAGTTGCATTGGGGGAATGCATTATTTTCATGGATGTCCATTATCTCAAAAACTAGAACCAATTCAGCAAAAGTAATGGGATTTTTTTAATTCAGCACCCTCAAAATACCCTAAATCCATTCAAAAAGCCTTGGCACCTGAAAAGAAAATGTTTTTTGTAGACCTGCGTAATCAGTGGTGCTACTCATGTAGACCGTCAATTGTTTCTGCTGCACCCGTCATTTGCATAAACTCCAATATCAGTGCAGTGCAGTGCAGTGCAGTCAATGAACATTTGCATAACTACAGTTTTTGCACTGAAATATTGATGTATCGGGTCAAAAATTTGGTTCTGGACATAGTCTACTGTCTTCCACTGATTAAATAAAGGAGCTGTGCAAATTTTGTCAGAGACTGGTCCAACAGTGTGGGTTTGTATACTGGACATACACATGTATATTGTCACATGTTTGATTGGGAAACAACCTAAGAGCTTATCTGATTGTAATTCCAGCCCTGATCGAATGTTGGCACTGTTGCCTAATGTTTCCCCTTTTTTGATCTGCAGATCAGATTATCGACTAGACCCATGTCTGGAAAGATGTTTCCACTAACAAACATTAGTTGTTTTGTTATTTTTTTTCCATCTATTATATGGAGTTTGCCTACAGGTGCCCCAAATCTTTATGCTCTGTCATTTTTGTTAAAATACATATTTGTATTATACGTATATAAACTATTACGGACGGCCAGATATGCGCAGGGCACTGCCTTCCCCGGAGAACTAGATACCAGCCCCCCAGGCATTGAAGCAGTACCTCGAATTCCCACAGGGCTACATGGGAGTTGGAATTTGGCACAGCCCTGTTGGTTTCCATGGGGGCCTACTTTTCCGGGCTTCCACCACACCTGGGAGTGCTTCTAGACCTTGCCTACGAACTATCTGGAGTACTCCTAGGTGCAGCATAAAAGGAGGCACCTGCCTTCATTCAGGGAGCTAGAGTCGGGAGGGAGAGAAGGACACTTGCCAGGGGAGTAGTGGAGGTGAAAAGAGAGAGAGAGAGAAGTCCTGTGGACTTTGTTTATTGTGCTTTTGGTACACTGTGGTTTCCTAGGAAACTCTATTTGAAGTGTTTCCCCTGCATATAGAAAGTGTGTGTTGTGCTGAACTTGTGTCCATGCTGTCTATATCAGGTTTGGAAAGCTGGTGCACCCCCTGGTGGCCGTGTAAACTTTGTGCTTGAAAGTTTGTGAACCCTGTAGAATTTTCTATATTTCTGCATAAATATGACCTAAAACATCATCAGATTTTCACTCAAGTCCTAAAAGTAGATAAAGAAATACCAGTTAAACAAATGAGACAAAAATATTATACTTGGTCATTTATTTATTGAGGGAAATGATCGAATATTACATAAGTAAGTACACAAGTTCTATAAATGATGCCCCAGGTGCAGAAGAGTATTAATACCTTTAGGGTAACAGAAGAAAAACAGGAGATAATAAGTTTAGGATTCAAAGACCAAGTTCAACATGATTGATTTGTACAGTGTTGGTCAAGAGAAATTGCATTCTTAATGTTAACAGAGGTTAATGTAAAGGTCAGCAGAAAAATGCGTTATTTGATTGGTTGCTTTACAAACAAAAAATCTGTGTCAAGATTATAAAATAAGTGATATACCACCTATGGAATTTTAAGCTCATCTACAGTATGAATGTAATGAGGACATTTCCTGCCCAGGAAAAATGCTCCCCTGGATTGTTAAAGATCTTACAACTGCATTTTGCTTTTTCATTAATCTTCTTCAATTGTTTTCATTTGAAAGTGTAAGAAAGCTAAGTGTGTTGCTTCTGCCATAGGCACTGGAGAGGCATATCGTTTTCAGTAAGGCTACAATTCTTAAACAATATAAAGGGATTGTACATTCTCTGTTGGATGCAATCCCGGGAAAAAAAAATCATTACCTCTGTAATCCATGTCTCTCACCTTCACCCATTAAGCCATCTTCAAATGTTTGGTGACATGGGAAGCTGTTGGGCTTGGCTTCAAGAGTGCAACGGGATGGATATGAAGTAGTATATGGAGTTCAACATCTGCAATAAGATGCTACAGATGTTCTATCAGATGGTTGTGGCGAGCATCCTCTTTTACGCGGTGGTGTGCTGGGGAGGCAGCATAAAGAAGAGGGACGCCTCACACCTGGACAAACTGGTGAGGAAGGCAAGCTCTATTGTAGGCATGGAGCTGGACAGTTTGACATCTGTGGCAGAGTGACGGGCGCTGAGCAGGCTCCTGTCAATCATGGAGAATCCACTGCATTCACTAAACAGTATCATCTCCAGACAGAGGAGCAGCTTCAGCGACAGACTGCTGTCACTTTCTTGCTCCACTGACAGACTGAGGAGATTGTTCCTCCCCCACACTATGCGACTCTTCAATACCACCGGGGGGGGGGGGGGGGTAAACGTTAACATTATTCAAAGTTATTGTCTGTCTGTACACCTGTATTGTTATCACTCTTTAATTTAATATTTTCTTTATCAGTATGCTGCTGCTGGAGTATGTGAATTTCCCCTTGGGATTAATAAACTATCTATCTAGTAGAGATGAGTAGATTAGTAGCAAAATATATATACATGCCAGGGATTGAAATTACCTTGCACTTAAATGCATTTTTTCTGGCAATACATTACGGACACAGTCACTCCAACTGTTATAAATCTGGATGTAAGCAAGCTTTTTTCGTTTTCTATTAGAATATATGCTTTATCATCATTTATCTTATGACTAGTATGTTTCTCTAATTTTTGTGTCTCTGTCCTGAATAGAATCTCAGACATTCTGATTTTAAAGTCAATATTTATGTATACAGTAATCCCTCCTCCATCGCGGGGGTTGCGTTCCAGAGCCACCCGCGAAATAAGAAAATCCGCGACGTAGAAACCATATGTTTATATGGTTATTTTTATATTGTCATGCTTGGGTCACAGATTTGCGCAGAAACACAGGAGGTTGTAGAGAGACAGGAACGTTATTCAAACACTGCAAACAAACATTTGTCTCTTTTTCAAAAGTTTAAACTGTGCTCCATGACAAGACAGAGATGACAGTTAAGTCTCACAATTAAACGAATGCAAACATATCTTCCTCTTCAAAGGAGCAAACAAATCAATGGTGCTGTTTGGCTTTTAAGTATGCGAAGCACCGCGGCACAAAGCTGTTGAAGGCGGCAGCTCACACCCCCTCCGTCAGGAGCAGCAAGAGAGAGAGAGAGAGACAGATAAAAAAATCAATACGTGCCCTTCGTGCTTTTAAGTATGCGAAGCACCATGCAGCATGTCACTTCACGAAGCAGCTGCACAGAAGGTAGCCAACGTGAAGATAATCTTTCAGCATTTTTAGACGAGCGTCTGTATCGTCTAGGTGTGCGAACAGCCCCCCTGCTCAATCCCCCTACGTCAGGATCAGAAAAAGTCAGCGCAAGAGAGAGAGAGAGAGAGAAAAGTAAGTTGGGTAGCTTCTCAGCCATCTGCCAATAGCGTCCCTTGTATGAAATCAACTGGGCAAACCAACTGAGGAAGCATGTACCAGAAATTAAAAGACCCATTGTCCGCAGAAATCCGCGAACCAGCAAAAAATCTGTGATATATATTTAAATATGCTTTCATATAAAATCCGCGATAGAGTGAAGCCGCGAAAGGCGAAGCGCGATATAGCGAGGGATCACTGTATTGCATTTTTGAAGAACTTAAAATTTAATTTTATATATCCGATCATCCTGTCATGAGTCTTAGTTCCCACTGGCATGTACTCAAAGGTCATGACATCATGGAGTCAATTAGATGAGGATTAAAAGGCCATCTTCAATCCTTCTAAGCCTGCAGTTTTTGCCTTCCCAGTTTTTGTCTCTGAACTCGGCTTGTTTTTCAGCTTTGCATTTCTTGTTTGTTAACATAAAAATATTATTATCACCTTGTGGGGTAGAACGTTATCATTCACACCAAAATTTAAGTAAAGAAAATTATCAACAGTGGTAAGTGGTAAGCCAGTATATCTAATGACAGTAATGATTACAATAATGATTTTCGGCACTTACCCAGATGCATAATTAAACTTCACATTAGCCCAGTTGGTAGGAGACAGGACAATTTCTGGAATTTGTCCAAGTGATCTGAACTGTCTGGTAATAAAGGCAGAATTCTAAACAAAAATAAAGAAAGTTAAACTTCAGAACTGGCAAAATGTCAGCAACTTTGACTGAGGCTACACATCTTTATATATATAAAATCCAATGTTTGTCTGTATGTCTGTCAGCTTTTCACGAGAGAACTACTTAATGGATTTAGATTGGGTTTTTTTCTATAATTTGCTTGAACATTCCGGCTGATTTTGCGACTTCTCTCATCACGCTAAGTATCATAATTCCCTTGCAGGAGCGATTTATTTGTGTCAATCTGAGACAGAGGCTGCGGGCTGAGGGGAGGGGGAAGTGTGACGTTTAGAGTGGGGAGCCAGGCGGGGTCCTCCTCACTGATGCGCCACGTTTTCAGAGCAGGCCTTGCTTCCGCTTAGCTAGCGATACCTGTTTGTTTATTGATTTTTAAAGTTTTGTCCTGTTTCTCTACTACGTGGGTGGAACTGTGGGGGATGGCTAATTTTGAATAAAGCAAATGTGAATAATTGTTTATAATTATATTTACGTGCAATTTCTTGTATTTGGCAAAAATTCCTAATGCACAGTAGAATAAAAAATATATATCCATATTACCTTCAATCCTGAAAATGTATGACATACTAATTTGATCTATTATTGATATAGGCACATTGCTGGAAATAAAAAATCTTTTAAAAATAAAGCTAAAAACATTTGTCTTTTTCTGTAGTTTGAAAAATGTGATCATGGTGTTAAAAGAACCAAAATCCTTGCCAAATACTTTGACATACAGACAGTCACTTTGAGGGAATGAGAGGGTTAGAAGAAGGGAATACTGTTTGCAAGGAGCTGACACACCTCCCAGGGCATGAGTGGCAGGAGTAAGGTTTAGGATATGGTAGAAGCATGGGATGCAAGTGATTAGGATAAGGAGACTAAAGGCCATGGACAGTGGTGACAAGTGAAGCTAAACAGTCAAAGCTTCCTGTAGCAGCTAATCTAGGCAAAACAACAGGGCAGTAACAAACAACTACTTTTCATTTTAATTTTACTGCTCTGGAGGTGTTCTCCATACACAAAACTAGCCTCCTCTTCCCACCCCATTCATTCAGTCCCATGAGTGAACTGAATGATATTAATGTTAGAAAAAAAGAAAAAAATCATTAGTTTTGTGATTAGTAGTCCATGGCATTGGTCAGACTTTAAATAAATAATCATGACCCATCAATGCATGATGGCACCACACTGGGGTTAATTATGGTGCCTGGCTTATTACGCATTCAAATGCGAATACAAGCGGATCAGGCAGGTCCTCAATTCATGCCTTGGAGTGGGCGGAGTGTCACACATGCATCCAATCAAGGTAATATAAGGAGCCTGCATGACAGACCTGGGGCATTAGATGAAAAAGGAAAAGAAACAGAACAGCAGAAAAGGTAAAAGGACAGAAAAGAAAAAAGTGTAAGATAAAATGAAGGATAAAAAGAGAGGAAAGAGAAAGAGACAGAAGGGAGAGAGTATATGACAAAGAGAACGAAGGCTGGTGGTTTGGGACAAGCCTCAGGGCAGCAATAGTCTGAGGCTAAGGAAGAGCCACTCCTAATGAGCTATTTCTAGGGAGGGACTTGATATGTGGTGTCTCCTGCACACACCGAGGGACAGGCAGTAGGAGATGTGGGTGGGTCAGCGTGGTGCCCTTGGGTTGCTGAGGGCCCAGCAATGGGGACCCAAGCCAGGAATCGATGGTGGACTGCACCTGTCAGTAAGATGTCTCCTCTTGCTGTGAGATCCGCAGAAGGTAATCCAGGGAGACATTGACTAATGGAAGGAAGTATTGGGGCTCACATTTTAAAAGGAACTGCCTGTAATAAGCTGTGTTAACTTCTGTTTTATGTATAATTTATTAATGGCTATTTAACTTTTTTATGGATTATTTATTTATTTATTGAGGACAATGCATGAAGAGAACAGTGTACCAATGGCAGAGCTACCAATTGTATATTCTCTGGCAAATGCCAATCGAGCTGCACAGTGATGAGCTGTGAGTACAGGTCCCACTGGAGGACATCAGGCCCTTATGGAGTCTATTTCTGACAGTTTGGTCAGAAACATGCACATCAGTATCCAGCTGAAGGTCATTTTGTAGGGTTCTGGCCGTGCTCCTACTGTTCCTCCATGCATAAAGGAGCAGATACTAGTCCTGCTGCTGGGTTAATGCCCATCTACAGCCTTCCAGCTCTCCTTGTTTAACTGTCTGTCTCCTGGTATCTCCTTCGCATTCTTGAGACTGTGCTGGGAGACAAAGTAAACCTTCTTGCAGCGGATTGTATAGATGTGCCATCCAGCAAGAGCTGGACTAGCTGTGTAACCTGAATCACCTGTAGAATCCATCAGGATGGATAAGGAGAGAGCAATTGTCTGCAGACACCACCTGCAAAACCATTTCCTTACTGGGGTGTCTTCCTGTTGCCTCTCCAGTGCACCTGTTGTCACTTTCATTTGCACCAAAGCAGATGAAGTTGTTTCACAATTGTTTATGCTTCCCAACTGGACAGAATGATATCCCTGACTTGGTATTTGACTGTGATGATTTAGTTTTGACTTAATTTTTGGAGCAGTATATATACACACTATGGTCTTAACACACACCAGAATTACTTTAAAGAAAGAAAATGTTTGACTTGGCAGTCACAGTCACAGTGAGGCATTATGCTTTTGGTAAAAAGAAGCATTATTAGCATTTCTTGACACATTTTTCCTAAATAATAGTTGGCAGAGATTACAGTGTTAATGTGTCACAAAGAGGATGTGCAGCTTTTTTCTTAAGGGTACCCAGGTTTTTTTTTTATTCTCTCCTTTGCTCTATCTCCAGGGGTTCCAGAGTCCGTGCTATAGGCCCACAGGTGGGCCTCTCTTGAAGTGTTGTTACCAGCCCAGCAAAGAAGAGAGCAGAAAATTGCACTAGCCATCAAAGATTTCTAGAATATATGGAGGATGTCACTTGCCACTTTAAAGGAATGCAGTCTCCATTTCTTATATAGTTCCTCTGTGTTCTGAGACCATTCCAATCTGTCATTGATGTGGACCCCAAATACTTGTAGGAGTGCATCATCTCTACCTCCATTCTCTGAAGTGACTGGACATGGAGGCTTTTTAATGCAGCTAAAGTCAATAACCATATTCTTAGGTTTGCTGATGTTAAAATGCTATTATCTTTGTATACAGTCTTTCTCATCCCCCTTATCAATACATCCCATAAGTGCAGAATAATCTGAGAATTTCATGACATGACCTGGTGTTGTATTTGTAATTGGAAGTGTAGAGACGGACAACCACAGGGGATGCATAAATCAGTGTGTTTCTTCATGTCGGTCCCAAGGATGATGGTGGCGATCATAGGTGAGGGCAGAGCCAAGGATCAAATGGTGGAAGTTGAAAAAGGAAGACTGCAAGGTTGAGTTTAGGGAGAAGGTGACACAGGCACTGGGTGGTAGTGAAAAATTGCACTGCACAACAAAGGTTTGGCTGTTGGGTGTTTCTGATAGATTTTTGGGTGCTGATCATGAATATCACATCAAAATTTAACCATCACGTACCATTTCAGAGAAATCTTCAGTTTTTTCATGATTTTTTCTTATATTTGTATCCAAACTTTTTTGCTCCTGTAAGTGACTTATCAACAACGGTTTGTGCAGCCTGGGCATGTCCAGGCATGGAATCAGGCCAGGTTGAAAGCTGTTCTATGGAAGTTGACATCCTGGGCATGCCTGGGCATGTCTAAACGAGCCGATCCTGCTCATTTGGTTAATATAGATAGTCAGTGTGTATTTATAGTATCAGTATAGTAAAGTATAGTATCTGTAGCAATATAAGTTAGACGTTTTGGTGTCGGGCAATATGTCTCGTCAATGTCGTAACAGCCACGATACATTCTGCTATATCTGTGGTGAATATACACTTGCGCCTCAGAGACGTTGGATGACTGCTCTTGTGAAGAAAGCTTATCATCTGTATTTCAGCTGCAAAACTGGTGATTAAGACAAGGAATGGGCGCCTCACATTTGCTGTGCGACATGTGCTGTCAGTCTGAGAACCTGGCTCAGAGGCACTCGAAAGACGATGTCATTTGCTGTTCCGATGATATGGCGAGAACAGAAAGACCATGTGACGAACTGTTACTTCTGTTTGACTAATGTGTCTGGTTTCTCTGCCAAAAACAAGAAGTCAATTGAATATCCTAATCTGCCACATGACGACAGTCTTCCAATTCCGAAACCGCCCGAGGATTGGACCATAGATGAACCAGATGAAGAAAATGCAATGCAGGGTACTGGCAGTGATATTGACCCAGATTTTGAAACATGCTCATCAGGTGATCCACATCTGATAACACAGTCCAAATTGAACGATTTGGTCAAAGATTTGGGTCTGTCAAAAGCAAAAGCTGAGCTGATGGGTTTGAGACTGCAGGAATGGTGTTTGTTGTCACCAGGTACGAAAATTTCTGTGTTTCGAGGCCGACATCATGATATAACCAATTTTTTTGCACAAGTCAACAGTCTCTGTTTCTGCTGTGACATTGAAGGATTGTTCTCGGCCTTGGGTTGTGATCACAACCCGGAAGAGTGGTGTCTCTTTATTGATTCGTCAATGTTAAGCCTGAAAGCTGTTCTGCTACACAATGGCAACGTTTATCCTTCAGTACCTGTTGGCTATGCAGCACACATGAAAGAAACATATGATAATATGGAACTGTTGCTGAAGCACGTCCAGTATAGCAGGTACAACTGGAATACCTGTGGGGATCTTAAAGTTACTAGGACTGCAGCTCGGCTATACAAAGTACTGTTGTTTCATCTGTGAATGGGACAGCCGTGCCAAAGAGTTGCACTATTCTCAACAGAACTGGCCACTCCATAAAAAGTTAGTTCCAGGACAGAAAAATGTGGCACATGAATCGCTTGTCGACCCAGCAAAGATATTTTTGCCTCCTTTTCACATAAAACTGGGACTCATGAACAATTTTGTGAAAGCACTGAACAAGGAAGGCGAAGTTTTTCGTTATTTAAGACAGATGTTCCCAAGAATAACTGATGCCAAGATTAAAAAGGGCATTTTTGTTGGCCTCCAGATCAGACATGCTATGAGTGACAAGCGAGTTGAAGATCTGTTAGTTGAGCCGGAAAAAATTGCCTGGAAAGCCTTCAAAGACGTTGTTGACAATTTTTTGGACAATTACAGAGCCCCAAACTACATTCAGCTGGTAGAGAAACTACTCAAAGCATACAAGACAATGAAGTGCAACATGTCACTCAAGATTCATTTCCTCCACTCATACTTGGACTTCTTCCCCGCAAATTTCAGTGCTGTCAGTGACGAACACGGTGAAAGTTTTCATCAGGACATTGCTACGATGGAGAAATGATACCAGGGCAACTGGAATCCATCAATGCTTGCTGACTACTGTTGGACACTGCAACGTGATGCACCAGACATTGAATACAAAAGAAAATCAGGAGCAAAACACTTTTAATTCTGTTGAATTTAATAGCTTATGTGAAACATGACTAAATACATTATTTGTCAGTAAACATATAAATGTCTATTTCCCAGAGTTCTTACATGATGCAGTAAAACCAAAACTATATTTGTGCATATATATTTGGTCACAATCAGCAAAAAATTTTCAGGAAGCAAGACTTTTCAAAAAAATTGTTGTGCAGTGTTACCAGACAGTTGGTAAACTACAGCAGCTGTAGTAAGGGTGACAGCAAGAAGGGTGCTTGGACAGAGAAAGGAGGAAAAGGAAACCTGGTGGTGGAATGGGGAAGTACAGGAGGGTATACAGAGGAAAAGGATGGCAAAGAAAAAGTGGGATAGTCAGAGAAATGCAGAAAGTAGACAAGAGTACAAGGAGATAAGGCGCAAGGTGAAGAGAAAGGTGGCGAAGGCTAAAGAAAAAGCGTATGATGAGTTGTATGAGAGGTTGGACACTAAGGAGGGAGAAAATGACCTGTACAGATTGGTTAGACAGAGGGACCGAGCTGGGAAAGATGTGCAGCAGGTTAGGGTGATAAATGATAAAGATGGAAATGTATTCACAAGCGAGGAGAGTGTGTTGAGCAGATGGAAAGAGTATTTTGAGAGGCTTATGAATGAAGAGAACAAGAGAGAGAAGAGGTTGGATGATGTGGAGATAGTGAATCAGGAAGTGCATCGGATTAGCAAGGAGGAAGTAAGGAAAGCTATGAAGAGGATGAAGAATGGAAAAGCCGTTGGTCCAGATGACATACCTGTGAAAGCATGGAGGTGTTTAGGAGAGATGGCAGTGGGGTTTTAGCCAAATTGTTTAATGGAATCTTGGAAAGTGAGAGGATGCCTGAGGAGTGGAGAAGAAGTGTACTGGTGCCGATATTTAAGAATAAGGGGGATGTGCAGGACTGTAGTAACTATAGGGGGATAAAATTGATGAGCCACAGCATGAAGTTATGGGAAAGAGTACTGGAAGCTAGGTTAAGAAGTGAGGTGATGATTAGTTAGCAGCAGTATGGTTTCATGCCAGGAAAGAGCACCACAGATGCGATGTTTGCTCTGAGGGTGTTGATGAAGAAGTATAGAGAAGGCCAGAAGGAGTTGCATTGGGTCTTTGTGGACCTGGAGAAAGCATATGACAGGGTGTCTCGAGAGGAGTTGTGGTATTGTATGAGGAAGTCGGGAGTGGCAGAGAAGTATGTAAGAGTTGTGCAGGATATGTAGGAGGGAAGTGTGACTGTGGTGAGGTTTGTGGTAGGAGTGACGGATGGATTCAAGGTGGAGGTGGGATTACATCAGGGATCGGCTCTGAGCCCTTTCTTATTTGCAATGGTGATGGACAGGTTGACAGATGAGATTAGACAGGAGTCCCCGTGGACTATGATGTTTGCTGATGACACTGCAATCTGTAGTGATAGTAGGGAGCAGGTTGAGGAGACCCTGGAGAGGTGGAGATATGCTCAAGAGAGGAGCAGAATGAAGGTCAGTAGGAACAAGACAGAATACATGTGTGTAAATGAGAGGGAGGTCAGTGGAATGGTGAGGATTCAAGGAGTAGAGTTGGAGAAGGTGGATGAGTTTAAATACTTGGGATCAACAGTACAGAGTAATGGGGATTGTGGAAGAGAGGTGAAAAAGAGAGTCCAGGCAGGGTGGAATAGGTGGAGAAGAGTGTCAGGAGTGATTTGTGACAGATGGATATCAGCAAGAGTGAAACAGAAGATCTACAGGACAGTAGTGAGACCAGCTATGTTATATGAGTTGGAGATGGTGGTACTGACCAGAAAGCAGGAGACAGAACTGGAGGTGGCAGAGTTAAAGATGCTAAGATTTGCATTGGATGTGACGAGGATGGACAGGATTAGAAATGAGTTCATTAGAGGGTCAGCTCAGGTTGGACGGTTGGGAGACAAAGTCAGAGAGGCGAGATTGGGTTGGTTTGGACATGTTCAGAGGAGAGATGCTGAATATACTGGGAGAAGGATGCTAAGGATTGAGCTGCCAGGCAAGAGAAAAGACATGCAGGTGATGGGTGTAGCAGAACAAGATGCAGAGGACAGAAAGATATGGAAGAAGATGATCTGCTGTGGCAAACCCTAACAGGAGCAGCTGAAAGAAGATGAAGAAGAGAGGGAAGAGAAAAAGAAACAGGACTGTTCCCTGTGGTGCTTCAGTGTTCCTCACATCTGTATCAGAAACTCAGAATTTGAGTCTCACAAACTGTGGTCTGAACAAAACAGATAGCAGAGTACATTATCCAGAACATCATAAACTCATTTAGCTACATACCTCTCAGTTTACCCATAAACAAGAATGGCTGGATATTATTGAAGGCACTGAAGAAATCAAAAAACATAATCCTCATAGTGCTTCCAGCTTTGTCGAGGTGAGAATAAGCCTTGTGGTGTTGATAGATAATTGCATCCTCCACTCCAATCTTTATTTGATAGGCAAGTGGGTCCAAATGATCTACCACAAGAGGACCAGCCTCTCAAATGGCTTCATGTTGTGAGACGTAAGTGCCACTGGTCTGTAGTCTTTTGGTGAAGAGGCACCTGCCTTCTCTGGAACAAGAACAATGCAGGATGTTTTTCACAGCAGCAACACTTTCTGGAACCTTAGGGATAGACTGAACAGGTGACAGAGGACACCACAAAGTTGGTCAGCACGAGCCTTAAGAACCCAAGGACTGACTCCATCAGGTCCCATAGCTTTTCCTGTGTATAGCTTCCTCAGTTGTCTCCTTACTTGGTTTTCAGTAATGTCAAAGTTTAACTCAACACCGGCCATTCCAGTTGACGTGGTAGGAGTTGTTGATGTAGTAGGGATGGTATAGGGAGCCTGGTCATTGAAAGAAGGTGGTAGTGGGAGGGAAAATCTATTTAAAAATTGGTTCAGGGCATTAGGGCATTCAGGGCATCCCTCTTCTAGCACCTGAGCACTGAATTACTTAAGTCCAGTTATTATGCCCAGTCCATCCCAGACATCTTTTATGTTATTCTGAGGGAGTTTGTTTTCTATTTTAGTTTTGTAAGCTTCCTTTCCTTCACTCAGGTTTTTTTCTTTAGCACTCAACTAGGGGGCTCCGCCCCCTGCTCGCTTCGCTCGCCAACCCCTGGTGTTGTGAATTTACAAAGAGCGTGATGTATGAATGAGATATAGCATAGTGTGAAGGTGTAGATGACGCATATAGGAAGCAAATAAAGTTGTCCATGTCCAAAAACGGGCTCAGAGAGGTAGATGCTAACTTTGTGATTTGTTGATGGTCATGGTCAAGGCAGGTCTAATGGGGAACTGTCGCCGTTTAAGTGTAAAAGGTAATTCCAGGTCAGAAGTTGTAAGGTAATTGTAGGAATTAGAACAGTATTGTTAGCATGTGATTCTGTAAGAAGTTTTGCTTTAATAACATTGTGTGGCATGGTGTTGACGACTAAACGTGTACCATTGCATAAACCCTGTTTAGTGTTATGGTTTCTTAATAGCATGATTATTGTTCCATTTTTAAGGTTAAGATTGTGTTGTGGTAATCCGGCTGGGTTAATAGTGTTCAAATATTCTAAGGGGAAATTAAAATGGTCATTGTCATCATCAGAGTCAACTTTGTCAGAGCTTAGAAAGAGCTGTGCCACTCCAGGAAGTAATGAAATGACCTGGTTATTAATGTGATCAACATTAATATTTTTTGGACATAATATAGTTCGTTGTGTTAAAAGGGGTATTTGGTGTAATGAGATAGTTGTTCCAAATATTTCCGTAACTCTTTTGAAAGCAATGCCAATTGTCTGCGTATTTTAAGGTGGATTGAAGAATAGCCGAGTGCATGGCATGTGGAACAATAGCTAAGCACTGTGTAAAATCTCCTCCTAATAAAAGAACCTTTCTTCCAAAGGGAATATTATTATTCATCAACGTTTGTAGAAGTTTATGAATGGTGTTGAGTAAGTGACTGGATGCCATTAGATGCAAAAGCAAATGAACTATTGTAGGATCTAACGAAGTTCATAAAGTTTTTACTTTCAGGTACTGCGTTAGTTAGAAGCTTCTGTAGATATGCAGGACATGAATGTAAAGGAGGCAGTCAAATTTGACCCTTTTGAGAATAACGTGTAAATTCATTACTTGTATTGCCAGTTGTTTCTTTAGGGAAGTTAAGTGAATGACAATGATTGCAAATGACATTCATTAATCCCAATGAATTTTCATGAATAGTGGACTCATTATTGAACGCGTTGTGAGCCAACTGGCGCAATCGTTTAGCAGGTGTCTGTCGTTTATGTCCTTGACGTGTATGTTTTGTCTGTGCTGTTTGAGAGGCGCGTCGTTGTATGTGCAGGACTTGGGACGTGCTATTCTGGAGCTGTAATCGATTTGCCTGCGCTGTGTGAGAAGCCCGTTGCAGTTTACGGCGTTAATTGTTTGTATTGAGCCTTGCCCGTTTTTGTATGTCGGTTAGTCGACCGACCTGTATTGTTTTTTTTTATGCGGGTTCGTGTGTTTGGTCCCGTCACTCGAGCGGGATTGTTTTGTACCCGTGAGCGTGAATTCATGACTTGTTTGTTCTTCAGCGTTAGAAATATGGATAAGTAATAAGGAGGATTGTAGTCACTGTTAATATGGAGCCTTTTCTGTGGTTGAACGGTTAATAGTGCATCAGGGTAATGAGATCGACCTATGCTGCACAATTTGAATGTGTTCAGATGATGTATATTTAATACGGACGGTTCGTTTAGTAATGGGGCTTTGTGTCTCATTTCTTATTTATGTTAGTGTGGTCGTGGGTCCGAGCTGTGCCACTCCAGGAAGTAATGAAATGACCTGGTTATTAATGTGATCAACATTAATATTTTTTGGACAGAATATAGTTCGTTGTGTTAAAGGGGGTATTTGGTGTAATGAGATTGTTGTTCCAAATATCTCCGTAACTCTTTTGAAAGCAATGCCAATTGTCTGTGTATTTTAAGGTGGACTGAAGAATAGCCGAGCGCATGACATGTGAAACAATAGCTAAGCACTGTGTAAAATCTCCTCCTAATAAAAGTACCTTTCCTCCAAAGGGAATATTATTAATCATCAACGTTTGTAGAAGTTTATCAATGGTGTTGAGTAAGTGAGTGGATGCCATTAGATGCAAAAGCAAATGAACTATTGTAGGATGTAATGCAGTTCATAAAGTTTTTACTTTCAGGTACTTCGTCAGTTCGAAGCTTCTGTAGATATGCAGGATATGAATGTAAAGGAGGCAGTATCGCACTCACTATTAATATGGAGCCTTCTCTGTGGTTGAACGGTTAATAGTGTATCAGTGTAATGAGATCGACCTATGCTGTACAATTTGAATGTGTTCAGATGACGTATATTTAATACGGACGGTTCGTTTAGTAATGGTGCTTTGTGTCTCATTTCTTATTTATGTTAGTGTGGTCGTGGGTCCGAATCCTGCTTTTTGTGTATGTTTCGTGTGCTATGTCCGTAGTCTGTCCCGTTTTGTGTCCAATGGGTTTGTGTGGCGCTCGCGTCTGACTTCTTTTTTTTTTTTTTTGTGCTAGGGGGCGTTGCCTCATTTGTGTGTCGTGGGTCTCAATACTCTTCTTTGTGTGTGTTCCGTTTCGCGTCTGACTCCTTTTTTCTGTGTGCTATGGGCGCCTCATTTCTTATTTTACGTTGCTTTGCATCCGGTGTCCGTTGCTTGGAAGGGGGGTTTTGTGGGGGTGCTTGCGCAGTACGTCTTTTGCGGCTACGGCCCATGGCCGGATGTCCCTGCGTCCATCCGGTTTACCATTCTCGGTTAGTAATATGGATAAACAGACTAATCAGTAAACACAATTCCTAACCTTCACCTTGACATAGAGAATAAGGAAGTTAACTAAATAATAATGATCCTTTGGTTTTTTATTTGACAACAGTAAATGCAGAGAAAAAGCATTTTTTTACAATTACAAAGCAGTCCTACTACTGCACATATTAGTTTTGAGCTTTTGATATGTTTTAGTTATTCTTAACAAATTCTGTGCTACTTTTATTGTGTTTGGAAGTTTATTCTGACATTTATGGTAGTAAGAATTACACTCCAAGTACAGTTTTTGGTACAAATGTTAAATTTTATATACTGTAACTAAAGCATAAAACAGAATTTAAAGATGTAAAAAATTCTGAAAGACAAGGTGTCTGCTGTTTACTTTTGTTAACATATTATGATTATAGAATGAGGTATGATAAAGCTATGAACAGTGTAGCAGTAGAGCGTATTAGTGCTCCCTTGAACCATCAGGTACCACTCCAAACACCAGATAAAACTATAAGTATTATTTATTATATAATAATAACGTGCATAAAGCACCCTCCACTCCACACTACACATACAAGTACAATAATCAATAATCACTAACAATCCTCCACTCCCAGACGCGTTGCCACCCTTCCTCTCAGCTCAGCTCAGTGTCTGGGCTTTCCCAGAGTCCTTTTATACTCCCTGACCCGGAGGTGTTCCTGCCCAACAGTCCACAAGTCCTTATTACTTCCGGGTCAGGGTAACAGTCCTTTTCTTCAACCTGGAAGTACATCATTTCTCCTGTTCACGTGACCAGGACGTACTTCCAGGTTATAGGGCACATAAGAGTCCTTGAGCCTCCCTGCAGCTTCCTCTGGTGGGCCCCACGGTGTCCAGCAGGGTTGGGTATAAAAACTCCACTGTCCATAATTCCCTGCTGGTCTTTGGGGCACTCCCATGCCACAGGGAGGGCTCCATCTAGCGGCACGGGGGTGCTGGCCGGGATAAACACCCGGCCATCTCCCACAACAGTTAAATCAAAGTAGAAGATGACTTGGTTTAAAAGAGAAAAACAACAGCAAGCTTTGTGAGCTGAAAGTCTTTCCGTTTCTTTTTCACTTCATTCTCCACAATATGCTGTGTTAAAACCTGTCACACCTACATGAAATAGATAACCACTATTGAATTTAGACTTCTACCTCACTGGCATTTACAAGGCAGAAGTGGAGCAACAAAATTCATGAAATGAGATAAAAGTTGCTTTTCTTGTTCTATCACATTCATTTTTACCATGTTGGTACTTTGAAAATGCTTTGTAAAATGATAGAGCAGACTCAACTCGTGATCTGCATTGTTCCAAATAAAAATGTGGCTTTATTAACAAAACATTAAATAATGCAATCTGGTAACAAAGTCTTTTCGGACTGCCCTGTGGAGGCTCAATTTTGAATGTTTTAATTGCTCCAGATTCACTGCAGTTCTAACCTATGTGTCATCTGTTGTGAATGTGATTGTAAAAGTGCAAATGCCTAGTTCTTACTGTACATCACTATGACAACATTTATTATTACAGTAACCACATCTATGCAGAATAATCTATTTTTGTTCAATTTTCTGTCTACTGCATGCTGCAGTGATGTCACTATCACCTGCACCTGATCACATCAAGCACATACACACTTATTAAATTTGGTGTTACACTATTAGTTTAGGGGACTTTGGTTGATTTAAGTCATTCTCTTGCACGTGTTTAGAAATGCCAGCAATAACATTTTTAATTATTATCTATTAATGAAGAATTAAATTAGATTACACATTCCTGTTATCTACAGACCCTACCTGTGAAGGCTTTATGGCAGTATAGTTGACCTCTGAAGGATCTGCATTTGCTACATCGACAACCCATATTTTTAAATCCTGAAATACAAAAAATAAACACTATGGTAAAACAAATTTTAGTGGTCAAACATTTACCAATGATGCTGTGATGCTGCTGTGATGTCACTGCCTTTCCTCGACAATAAGTCCTTTAATTTAAACTAAATAATGATTCTCTGTTTTGTAATTAATTACCTAGTTTTATTAAAAAGCAAAAATTACAAAAGAACAGGAACAATTATGAAAGAATATGAACAACTGTCTGATTCCACACAATACTTTAATAAAACTTTTCACTACAAATATATCTTTGACACAAACTTAGTCCTTAAGTGGCTTGGTTCTAGTCTTACTGCCTGAGGTCCTGTGGGCATGGTTACTGTCCTGAAAGTGCTAGGAGGTAATCACTAAGCAAAATAAAAATCAGTCAAGAATCTGCTTGCACACCATGTTTTATTTTGTAGGTCAGTCGTCACTGTCAAAAAGTGGTCTGGGAGTCCACCTGTTTCTGCTTGAGTGTGGTCCAAAAGTCCAGCTGCCCCTGCAAGAAAGTGGCCAATAATCCAGTCACCCCTAAATGAAAGAGCTCCAAAAGGAGCACAGTGCACAACAAAACAACTTAAAGGTCTGGCTTCATCACTTCCACAGCTTCTTTTTCAGGTCGGGGCTTTGACACAGCACTTAGATTAAGAAGCAGTCTTTGGGGGTCAATCCATACTATCTTTTAGGAAGCCTTATATTCCATTTCATGAATGCTTTGATGGTTAACTTTTCACCAGTAGCAAAAAATGTACTGTAGTTTTTTGATAAAGCCAAGATTTAAATTATGATTTTGGTACTGGTTGGTCCTCCAGCAGAATGTGTTTTAGGTCTTTATGATACTAAACACTCCTTTTGAAATGTGTTGTTGGAGAAGCTGAAAAACGTTAATGATAATTTTGATTATCCTGAAGTGGTAACCAAATGATTACTGTAGTATAAATGAGTACATAGTAACATTCAAGATGTTGCCTGCTAATAGAATGAACCAGCGGTAATTTCAGCTTTTCATGGTGGTCTTTCTGAAGATCTTAAAGATGACATAGCAAGTAATGAAAAAGAAAAATCTTTGGATGAAGTAATTAGTTTAGCCCTAAAGCCTGTAGGAATGACACTATCTGAGAAAGAAAGAAAGAAAGAAAGAAAGAAAGAAAGAAAGAAAGAAAGAAAGAAAGAAAGAAAGAAAGAAAGAAAGAAAGAAAGAAAGAAAGAAAGAAAGAAAGAAAGAAAGAAAGAAAGATTTTGAGTTTTAAATATACCTTTTATTAAACATTATCAAACAATACAAAAGACAACACAACATCAAAAAAGAGAACATCCTACATAAACTATGACTGAGTATGCTGCCGTAATTTCATAATAATTCATTCACCAAAAAGAAAAAAATAATAATTAATTCACAGAGCAAAAACACACTCCTCATTAACAATTTTACAAATTGCATTCATTACACACCACTGTTCTATAAATGTTTAAAAATTGTGGGCCATCCTATAAAACTTGAAATCTAAGAAAATTCTTATTTTTAATTGTGCCTTAAAGAAAGCCAACAAGTTAATTTTAATTTTTTCCTTCCTAGCGACATAAATGACAAGCTTAGCCTGGCCCAATAAAAAATTTGCTAACCTGCTAACATTCTTTTTTGCTCTCACGTTAGCAAAATAAATAGGTGCTGATTATTAAAACAAGCACCTAAAACACTAAAAACACTGCCGAGTATAGATAAATGAGGTTGAAGCCTAAAACAGTAAAGAAAACAGTGAAAAACAGTCTCTCTTTGTCGGCAAAACGGACATATATGTGAGATGTTGGAGTTAATTAAAGACAAAAAAGAATTAACTGCCACAATCCTGTGAACAATTCTCCATTGTAGATCGCCAGTTCTCTTATTCAATGGTGGCCTGTACAGACTGTCCAAAATGGGACCGACACACTCCAAATCCACACCCCTCCACCCCCACCCTGGTTTATCCCTCCAGGGTGTATCCAGGTATCTGCATAATTGGGACTGGTATTGATGAGAAACGTATAGAGTAAAAATCAATGGCAAATGCCCTAATTTCCAGCCCAAAAAAGTACTTGGTTGGAGCATCACTCTCAGTTTCTGCTTGAAATCGAGCTCTAACCAAAGCACCTTGGACTTTATAATCAATCAGTTGCGCAAGGGCAGCCTTTCTTACTTTCAACATGTCCAGGTGCTCACTGCCCATAGAGGAGTCAAAGTCCTGCTGGAGTGCTGCTATCTCTTCATCCAGTGCTTTCATTGAATCATTTAAGCCTCCATGTGACATTTAGCGTATACTGCTGACAGAACTGGCGAATCTGCACTTTACCAACATCCCACCACTGACTCAAAGAAGAGAACTGATATATCCTTTCACACCACCGTGTCCAAAAGTACCTAAAACAATTTTTAAAATGGGAGTCCCGACATAAAAAGTTGTTAAAATGTCAATGAGAACTTTTTGACTTTAAGGATGACATAAGAACATTACAGGTAATCATTGCATGATCAGAAAAATTTGTGGGCACAATGACACTGTTTGCCTGTTGCCCCTATTCAGACTCCTCCATACATCCTTCAATTCATATTGCTCAATGAGCGCTTTCAGCTTTCTAGCAGATTGTGGGTGGGGCTCTGCATGATTTCTGTCCAGTGCATAATTAACGGTGCAGTTAAAATCCCTATCTAAAAACACACATTCATCCAGGTCACACTCTGATAAAGTATGCTCAAGACATTTAAAAAAGTACACTCTTTCTCTGCCAATTGTTGGAGCATAAACGTTAATAAAAAGCAACTTGCTATTTTCTAAGTCAGTCTTTACTTTAAGCATCCGCCCCCTTATCACTTCGCAGGCAGACACCGATGTCAGACACACTTGCCTGGATATACCAATGGCAACACCAGAGCATTGCTGCCACTCAATTTGTAGAGCACTGTCGCTGTGCGTCTCCTGCAGGTAAGCCACTGTTTAGATGCTTCCCTCTCAGGAAGTCACATACTTTCGCTATCTTAAGAGGGCTCTTACAATTGGCAACATTAAGACTCCCAATTTTAAAATCGCACTTTGTTAAAATTGACAATGAAACCAAAAAAAGTACTATAATACCATTGAGTAATATAAAAAGTGCAGAATTTTCAGCCATTATTAACAAGTTAGCAGAGGCACGTAACTTTCTTAAAATACAGTACATCTAAGCATGCACCGCTCCTTGTCCATAAAAACCTCAGTATCCGATCTTTGCTACAATAACCGTTTAACAGAGGAAATAAATAATTTAACATCTGGGAAAAAGTTCTGTACATTCACTCTTTTCCCCTTTTTTCCAATCAAAAAGGACCTAATTCTATAGAATTCATATCCTTCTGTGGTGTCCTGACTACTTTCTGACACCACAGAGTAATCAGTTAAATAGCTGTCCTCCCTGTAATCTTAAACCAAGGACGCTTCCGTGTGAGCCACCCATGCAGTCTCTTCAAAGCTTCTCTTTTTAAAAGCAACTTGTTCATCTGCCCTACAGTGTCTTTTAACAGCCTTTGGTGTTTTGAAAGTACTGTTGGAGCTGATACACTCCATGTCTGTATCGCCTCATGTGCTTGGAACCACAGATTCATTAGCAGTGTCCGATACCTCCAAGACACCCGACTCAATAGCAGTGTCTCCCGGCTCTGATACAGGGGGATCCTGATTGTCATTATCCCTATTCAGTTTGGGATTGGCATTAAGCCAATCACTGATCAATTGAACCAACGCAGTCCAGAGATCGCTCTGCTACTACCTGCGGTGATATCAAATGCAGACGCCTTCTCTGCTGTATCTATATGATCCCCACCAGGGATGGGGGGATCATATGGGGGGGGGGGTCGGGGGTTACATCTGGGGTCAGGTGTTTACTTGTATCTGCAGCCTTATCAACATCTGTGCAATCTCTGGCTACATGACCAGCTTTACCACATTTAAAGCATTTCATCGGCTCCAAGGAGACAAAGATAATATATTTGTAACTGTCCACTTGGAACCTCAATGCTATGTTTAACTCCTCTGCTGTATTTTTTAAAATCATTAAAACTTGCCTCTGAAAAGACATCACATGTTTCAACTGGGGTGCTTTACATCCTAAAGGTGCGAGATTAACTGTCCATAGTGAGATAGCTCTCTTTCAAGGGTCTTGTTAGAAAGAAAACGAGATACATTAGATGAGGTAATCTTTTTTGCTGGAGTTGTAAGAGGCATTATGGGAGTTAAGGTAATTCTGATAACAACTCCATTTTCTACCAATCTATGAATAAAATCTGTTCCATCTAACTGCTCATTCTTGAGGCTAAATGAACATTGTCACAGCCTATCACATTTCCTACAGTCAACACACATTCTTCTAGAGAACAGGTCACTTCTGGCATTAGCTTCACTCCATGTTGTTGGGTGAGCTTTTCAAAATCCCCGTTCCGACAAAGGGACCCGTCCTGAGGAGGTCATTCTGGCCTTCCTCAGAATAAACCACTCCAACAAAAAGATAAACTGTACAAGAGGGGTTTCAGGGACCTCTGGAAATGCGCTAATTCGCAGGGTTTAGCTAACAGAAAGCTGAGCGCAGGAGTCATGGTCAGATGACTGGTGATGTGAGACTGTTGAATTCCAGTATTTTATATTTATTTAACGTAAAAACACAACTGAAACAAAAAACAAACAAACATGCTGTAGATAAACCAATATGGCCGAAAGAAAAGTCTGTCGTGAACAGGCAACCACTTCTGGTTGAGGGCGTGATCTCATGAAACTTTCTTACATAAACAGTTAGAGACAGAATATCAATTAAGAACAAAAAGCAGGAAAAACACAGTAAAATCACAAACTTTCAAACTCTCCTGTTCTCACTCTCACTTTCTCAGACAATTCTACTACCTCATTGACTACAGACTTGTCAATGATGAAGGAGATGGGGAAAACTTAGGGTTTTAGGGTTCATACTTCACGCTCAGAACACGTACGTGCACGCATCATCGCTACCACGCATTCCCAGCATTCATTTGACACTTACTCTGAGCACGTCATCAAAAATTAATGTGACGCATCTGCAAATTGCTATTCCAATTACCAGCAAAAAATTGGGGGGCGCAGTATGATCAAGTTGGAACATGACATCACAGTTTCTGTTTACTATCATCATATGACATCAAACTGCTTTGGAGATCCCACAGGATCAATGTGCATGCTTTGATGTTTGATGAATGGTTCGAGGTGGTGAAGCGAAATGCATTCGTGGTGCTTTTATATTCAAGAGTTGCATATTCCCCAATGCAATGACTCAATACATTTTAAAGGACCATCTTCCGTGCCGTCTTTTTTTTTTCTGCACCTTCATAACAGCATCAGAATGTATGTTAGGATATTTGAGTTACAGAGAAAAAAAGGGACACAGTTAAAATGTCTTTTTGTGATTAAAGTGGAAATTTCGGTTTCTGTACATTGTGGCAAGGTGTCCTTGAAATTTAATTGATGTTTCAGGCAATTCACAACACAGCAAAGCTGAATGTTTTCTCACCGTGATGATAACTCACACTGACACCTGGAGGAATCTTCTAGATTTATGTAAAGTATGCACGTGAGAATAAACAGTACACTGCATGAAGTATAAACTTAGAAGTCAAGAGTAAAGATGTAGAACTATAGCTGGCTTGCATTTTCACAGTGATGTGAAAAAGTGTTTACCCTTTTCCTGGCATCCACTATTTTGCATATTTATCACAGTGAATGGCTTCAGATATTTAAAAAAATGGAATATCAAAAAAATGGAAATTGCTAGCTAATGTATTTTAAGTAATAAATATAGCCAAAACCTTTTTATTAAGACCACATGACCTATGGATGTAGAGGAAAGCCCACCGAGGATGTTCTGAAAGTTCACTTGATTTCCCCCTTTTGCACTACTAATACTCATATTATAAGAATAAAAATATATCAAGTTTTGCCTTCTGTTTCATAACAATGCCAACTGGGTTGATAAGGACTCATGGACTGGTCCCTAACATGACGGAAGATGTGGCACCAACTTGGGCCAGAGGTTTTTAACATATCTTCTTTTTGGCAATATTACATATCTTCTTTTTGGCAATGTTAAGACCGTTGTTGCCCAGAAGCTGGCAGTCATAAATGACTCCATTCAAAAGAGCTTTCAGGTTGAACTTGCCAAAAATTGCCAAAAATTAGTAGAAAATATCTACAGTTATAAAAACTATCCAAATCTAAAGGCTATTACAAAAAACATATTCATTATGAAAACGAAAAAATGATAGAACTCGAACAAAGTGCATTACTCACATTGGCCCCACCGGTACTATGCCTCTTTGTAGAATCCTTGGGTACCGCTGGTTTCAATTTGTGTCGAATGAGCTGTTGCTCATGGAGTCCTGCATGAGGCACATTACCTGCATTGTGAGGGAATGTCAGTTATGGCACTACGGCCATGTGGCACGATTCCCAGAGGGTGATCCGGCTCATAAGATCCTTATTGTTTTGGACCCGAGTGGCTGGACCAGGCCAAGGGGACACCTACATAACACCTGGCTGCAGCAGACAGAGGGTCATTTCCTGAGGGTGGGACTGGACTGTATGTCTGCCTGGGGGGTTGAGAACCAGGATCCTGAGCTATTTCATTGTGCGGTGGGTGCAGCAATGCACTGTACCAGTACATGCTCCCCAACTTGACCTGATTATTATGATTATTATAATCTACTATATAATAAAAACACCAAGGTCTCTGTGTGCATCTAATCATTCAGAGCAGTCTGAATGGTCAGTTTGGTTTTGCTGAAACAATTGAAAGAGGAATTGCAAGTGTTAAGACACATGAGAAGGACAAGGGAACACTGAGAGAAACACAGGAAACCAGACAGGAGGTGAGCATGGCACCTCAAAAATAATGACACTGAGAACCAGGCTTAATGGAAATGCGCATAAGAGGAGTGCTGGTTAAGAGAGGTTCAGATATATGCTGAAAATGAGGAAAGGTGCCGAGGTTGCACATAGGGCAAGAGATAGCAAAAATTTTTAAATAATTGTTTTACCTGTCTTTGAGAGGTAGTTATAATGTGATATAGGCCATATTGCCCACCCCTATAATCAGTACATCACTCTGATATATGCTTTTAATGATATACATATATGCTATTTTTGCTATTTACATATTTGTGCACCTAGATTTATTCATTTATTCACATCTTTAAAAATATTTGCTTGTAATAGGGAAATTAGATATGATATGAGATTTGCTACAATGCTCCTTCAAATGAAAACATCTAGAATAACAAGTAAAAATAATAGGTTTGAATGCACAATGGGAGGTCTGAAAATTTAAAGTACACCTTCTGAGAAGGATTTAGGAGACGTAGCAAACTCGACATCTTCCAGACTTGTGTCCAGAAGTCATTAAGAAGGCTAACAGAATGTCTGGTTATAGAGCACGATGTGTAGAGTACAATGAGGAGCTTTATAACGTACTAGTGAGGCCTCATGTGCAGTACTGTATACATAGGATATAGGAGAGCAAGAAAAAGTACAGCGACTAGACTGATTCAAGGGCTACATTGTTTGAATTATAAGGAAAGATTAAAAGATCTGAGCCTTTTCAGTTTAAGCAAAATATTAATAGGAGGCATGATTGAAGTGTTTAAAATTATGTAGAGAATTAGTACAGTGGATCGAGACTGCTATTTTAAAATGAGTTCAGCAAGAACACGGGAACACAGAAACTTGTTAAAGGTAAAATTTACACAAACAGAAAGTTTTTCTCTACACAGACACCCATAGACACATGGAATAAATTACCAACTAGTGTGATAGACAGTGGGACTTTAGGGACATTCAAAACTTGACTTGATGTTATTTTAGAACTAGGTGAATAGGAACGGCAAGCTTTGTAGTGCTGAATGACCTGTTCCTGTCTACATTGTATTATTGTTCTAATGTTCATGATTATCCACTTTTGATTAGGCTGTGTAATGTTTCTAAATGGAAGACTCTTACAGTGGGAATTAATCAATTATTAATGACAGAATGACAGAACTAATGCCTTCAATAAAAATGTGTGGTAAATATATCTTGAACTGGAGTACAGTACTTTAAGTAAAAGTTCGATAAAATTCACTACAGACTGTACTAAAATAGAAAAGTAGCATGTGTACAATGAATTACCACATGCAAAGCACTGTCTGCAAGGTCAGACTGTTATACCTGTGTGGATAGCGCTTTGAGTACTGAGAAATGCGCTATATAAATGTAATGAATTATTATTATTATTATTATTATTATACAGTATGAGAATATTGAAACAAACTACACAAGAACAGGCCTGAATTATCAGCCCAGCAAAGCTCGCTAGTCCTATCCACTTAATTCTTCCAAAATAACATCAAGTCCATTGTTTATTCAAACCTAACATTTTTATTTCCTACATGTAATATTTTACATTTGCTTACATTAAATTTCATCTGTCACAAATCTGTCTAAGCCTGTATACTGTTCCTTTGTAATGATTCAACTGATTCTGTATTATCTGCCAATCCACCTAGCTTGGTATCATCTGCATACTTAACCATCTTGTTACTTATCTTCCAAACCAAATCATTTATATATATTAAAAATAGCAGTATCCCTAACACTGACCTCTGTGGAACTTCACTCTTAACATCAGCCAATTCTTATAGGGTTTCTTGCACCATAACCCTCTGTTTCCTGTGTCTGAGCCAATTTTGCACATCTATACAAACACATCCCTGAACTCTCACTTCTTTTAGTTTGATGGCCAACCTTTCTTGTGGCACCTTGTCACCTAGCAAGTAAAAAGTGTAATGAACAGTAATCAGAGAAAAATCACACAATGAATGTACACAATGAAAAAACAAGACATGTTATTAATCAACCTGTAAAGGCTTTCGGCAGTTTATCAATTATCTTGAGCCATTTCACCAAGAAAGACATAAAAGCTGAAAACGCAGCTAGTAACAGTCAATAAGCTTGCATTCACAGCTGACTTTTGAATGCACTAATAACTGAGAAAGACTAGAAGATGCATTTGCTGGTACTATAGCCAGAAAATCTGTCCAGCAAGATACAAGAGCTGTTTAGCCTTGCCAAGATCAGCCTGTGCATTACTTATAATTCACAAAACCCTGTGAATTCGTCCCATCAGAGTGGGTGTTCTTAACTGCCTACGTGCCAGTTAACAGGCTGTGCATATGTCTATCAAAATCCCCACTTTATCTTAATACACATACAGTACATATATTGTTTATCATTAATCTAAAGAAACATTTTGTGAAGTTTTGGCACTCGGATTTAAATCAAATTCTTATACACATATTGTGTGAATAAAACATTTTTGGTAATGTATCAATTTTCTATATTACTTAAAGAAGTTGTTTTTTTTAACCATTAATGTTCATTATGTGATTGAATGGCAGCGACTAATAATTATAATTTGTGATCATAATTTTCATTCCAAATTAGGAGGCTAACCACAGAAAATACAGGGACATAGACAACATACAAGTTTTTTTTCTGGAACATTATGATCCACAGTGAAATAAGGAATTCTAATTTTAGAAAATAATTGACTAAGATGATAAAAAGAGCAATCACCATGCCACGCTACTCACTGTTTGTTTGTCTCAGTAGTTTAATTATATAGTGTTGTTATGTGGAAAATTAATCAAGTCATGTAGCCTCTGGTTGAATTTTTCCAAAACAAGTCACTTGGGACACAACCAAAGGGCCAAGACCTGAGTAACAGCACCATGGCTATTTTTCCTAATTCTGCTCACTAAACCCAAACCAACATTTGTAGTCAACTTTTATTTTTTTTGAATTTCCAGTGTTTTCTACTTTAGCCGCAATTTTGACATGTGAATATTTGTTTGGCTATTAATAGGCTGTAGTGGGGTTATACAAGATGTCAATTGTGTTTGTTTAATGTTTTTAGGTTTTGTGTTTTGTCTTTTGACTTTTTTGCATTTAAAATGTACATATAGCTAAAAAGGAGTTTCCTTACTACAAGGATGGCAAAGACATCACCGAGCAATGTGATACTTTAAAATCGCACTGTTTAAATTCAGGTTTTCCATCATTTTCATTATTTGGGACTTGGCCAGCTTTCATCCATTTCTCATCTCTACAGTTTCCGTGATTTCATTGGACTTTTTTGTAAACATGAATGCTTGTTTATCATTTTATAATTTATATGTTTCCTGGTTAAGATAAGGGCGGTCGGGGCCATATCAGGTTTTTTTTTCTTTTCTCTAACACTGTATATATTTGCACATGCATTGGGGTTGGGGAATACAGGGTTTTTCTGTGTTATATGTCATTCCTTTTCCCATATATTCATTTTGTTTTACTTACTGAACCTTTTATCAATGTCTATCTTATTTGTTTTTACTGTCCATTGGGGAGCATGAGTGAAGGACGGGTAAGGAGCTAAAGGGTAAGTACGGTTTGACGTGGCTGAGTTCGAACTACACTCCAGCTCAGTTGGAGTGTGTAACTTGCCGCCATTGGAGTGTGAGCACGATTGTTGCATATTGGTGTCCTTTGATAACTTGTAAGACATCCTTACTGATCAAATCTCATATTTACTAAACCGTTAAGATCCCCACTACCCAATATTTGTATCATGTATTTTTTGCAGTAAGAGCAGGAGGACTCCAGTTATACCTTTCTTTTAGATCAAATGAAGTTTCTCCGATGTTGTCTTTAATTAGTTGTGTTAGAAAAAATAGAAATGTTAATTATTGGAGGGAATGATGCTGATCGCAACAATATTTTGTCATCATTTAACTCATTTGGAATCACCATTAATTTTACTGAATCAGCCCTCAATCTAGGAGTTATCTTTGACTCTAGCATGTCATTTAAAGCAGACATTATAAAGATGTCCAAATCATGTTTCTTCCATCTTAAAAACTAGGGGACTCTGCCTCCTGCTTGCTTCACTCGCCAATCCCCGGGTGGACGCTATGCACTAGCCTCTTTGTGGCTCTGCCGCTCGAGTATGGGGAAGCGGATGTGCAATTTAAACAGATTGTTATTTTCATGGGAATTGTTACATATGCATAATAGACATAACTATTTTATGTTACTGGGAGTAATTAACCATAATAAAAAAAGTAAAATATAATAAATTGAAAGAAAATTATGTTTCATGTTATTTAAGTGGTATTCATTCCATTATGCATTTTCATTCTGGCTTTGAAATTAACAAGCAAATACTTTTTAAACTTACACTTTTACTGTAAAACTTCAGTAAAAACAATATTTGGAATTACCTTTTCATCAATATAGCATTGAATTTTGATTCCGTGTTTGAACTTACATCGTAACAACGCAACATATAACTGCCCGTTAGTGAATATCGTTTCTTTCTCTCTAATAAATAAACCAACTTTTTCGAATGTTTGTCCCTGTGATTTGTTAATTGTCATAGCAAAAGCTATTCTAACGGGAAACTGTAAACGTTTTAATACGAATGGCATATCAAGATCTCCTTTGGTGTCAAATGTTTTCCGTGGTAGATGTACTACATTACCTTTCTTGTCGCCTGTTAAAATTTTACATGTCAGAATTGTTCGACCAATTTTGAATACAACTAACATCTTAACATAAACTAACATCTTGTCCTATTTCATAGCCCATCACTCATACATAAATTATGCAATAACATTACGATAAATCCTTCTTTCAACAGTAATTAGGCCAGAGGAAGACCGGATAGTGTTAATGGTTGTAGATATTTTACAGAATATTGTAAGTTGATGTTTTCATCTTCTGCACCATCATCACCAACTGTTTCAGCATAGTCTATTGATACACATTTTACCAATTTGCTGTGTAACCGATCAACAATTTTCGAGTTAATTCCTTTGACTTCATCCTTTCTTGGTGCTAGGATTGCCTGTGCACTCATTTCTTCTGTTGATAACCCTTTGGGATGAAATTCTTCAATAAGATTTGCACATAATAAGTCTTCTTTTATTGGGAACTTAAAGTGAAGAAAACATAAAAATTTATAAGAGCTGAGATCGCAGGAACTGTTTTATAAAAGTATTCACTCGAATGAGAGGTGAGAGGACTGTGAGTGTGGGCCGGTAATCGGAAATGGTTGAGAGGAGTGCATGACTTGAAAAAATCTCTTGGCAATAGTCTCATCTCAAGATTTTCTTTTATAATAGGGAGATGTTGGGAAATTAAGGCGCATTCTAAATAAGTAGGGTTCTGAGAAATTAATTCATGCATTTATTTCTAGTAGGATTGACTACTGCAATGCGGTGTTCACCGGATGCTCAAACTGTTCTTTTTACAGCTTCCAGTTAATCCAAAATGCTCCTGCAAGAATTATTACAAGAACAAGAAAATACAGAAACATAACTCCAGCTCTTAAATCCTTACACTGGCTCCCGGTTACATTTAGGGCAGATTTTAAAATCCTACTTTTAACATATAAAGCCTTAAATGGCCAAGGTCCAGCTTACTTATCTGAGCTTATCATGACTTACAAACCAGAGCGCACATTAACATCTCAAGATGCCGGTCTGCTTATGATTCCAAGGATTAACAGTGCGAGGTCGAGCTTTTAGTTACAGGGCCCCTAAATTGTACAATGGTCTGCCTGCTACTATAAGAGATGCCTCTTCAGTCTCAGCTCTTTATCCCAGAGCTTTGCTGTGTCTTTCCCTTTGCTTTCTAGAAACTGACAGATTTCAAAATCCTACTTTTAACATATAAAGCTTTAAATGGCCAAGGTCCAGCTTACTTATCTGATCTTATCATGACTTACAAACCAGAGCGCACATTAACATCTCAAGATGCCAGTCTGCTTATGATTCCAAGGATTAACAGTGGGAGGTCGAGCTTTTAGTTACAGCGCCCCTAAATTGTACAATGGTCTGCCTGCTACTATAAGAGATGCCCCTTCAGTCTCAGCTCTTTATCCCGGAGCTTTGCTGTATCTTTCCCTTTGCTTTCTAGAAACTGACAAATTTCCTCACGCAGCTCGAAACATCTGTTCAGTACTTTTCCTCTGCTTAACCATCTCACCTCTGCGTATTCCAAACAACACTCCTCCAGAAAAAACTTGAACTGGCAGTGATTCAAACCTTTAGCTCTTATAAAGTTAACTACTCGTGTTATGGTGCTCATAACATGTTCCATCTTCAGGGCTTTGCCACACAACGATTCCTGATGTATGATGCAGTGATAAACAGTTAGCTCACCTGCACAGTTCTCCCCCCACATCTTCTCCCGAATCCTGGCCACTAATCCACTCTTTTGACTGCACATCGCTGGCGCACCATCTGTTGTTAGTCCCACAAGTTTATCCCAAGGTAGCTTCATTTGAGTTACACATTTGGAAACTTCTTCAAAGATTTCTTTTGCTGTGGTTGTGCTAGGCATTGATTTTAATCCCAAACATTTCTCAGTAACGCACAGATTTAAATCCACTCCACAGATGAAGACTGACAGCTGGGCAGTATCAGATATGTCACTGCTCTCATCCACAGCAAGGGAGAATGCAATTAAATCTTTTCCCTTTTCCATCACCTGTTCATGTAGATTTGTGGCAAGATCGTATGCACGATCAGCTACTGTGTTTCTGCTAAGGCTCACATTTAAAAATGCTTGCCTTTTATCTGGGCACACGATGTTGCAAACTTTGAACATGCACTTTTTGACAAACTCTCCCTCATTAAAGGGCCTGGCTGATTTTGCAATCTCTGCTGCCACAATAAAACTAGCCTTTATAGCAGCCTCACTTTGTGATATGGCTTTTGTGAACAGTCTGTCATGAAACCAAACTTCTTTTCATCTCCTCTACTTTCTGCCGCTTTTGCGCTCTTTCCAGGTCCTTGTACTTGTTTCATTTCATAGTGTCTTATGTTATATTCTTTGGTTATAGCTATGTTTGCTCTACACACAAGACAAACAGGTCTGTCCTTTACATTTGTAAACAGATATTCTGCTTCCCACTTTTCTAGAAAGCTTCTGTTTTCCACCTTTCTTTTGGCTATTTTTGGGAGGGGTGGCCCGAAGTGACTGGTAGCATGAGGTCACTAATGAAGTCAACAGAGGAGGGGGCGCTTGTGGGTTCTGATTGATGTGCCAATGCACCAGTAGAGCATTCTGGGATTTGCAGTATTAGTGTTGCATGTGCTGCCTACCGGCGGGCCAGCTCTAATAGACATTTGGTATTTTCTCGCAGGCCAAATATAATTACACTGAGGGCCAGATTTGTCCCGCGGGCCTGAGTTTCACATCTATGCTCTACTCCATATATGGGGTGCTCTCGAGGTACTTACACGTTTCCCCCTTACAGCTATCATATATCCTTCCTGAAGTTAGGAGCCAAATATTCAACAAAATAAATCCTCAATTTTGTGGATGAGGGCAAGGCATATCTGGCCATCTCACCAATAACTGATGAAGAGCTTTTAGGGCTGATCAGCACATTCCTCCAAAGGCCTGTGAAGACCTGGTAGCAGGCCTGTAAAAAAGACATACTGTAAAGGGCTGGAGCTCCTTCCATAAGGCACTTCTATCTGCCTTCCTCCCAGAAGACTGTGAAGTAGAGCTTGAAACAAAGATCCACTGCATGGTTCAAGAGCCTTCACAACCCATAAGAGACTTTGCTTTTGGATATTGTGCTTTGTGTTTAAAGTGGTGGCCAGACATGATGGAAGATTAAATCGTCCACTGCATACTTAATTCCTGCAACCCTCTCTTGGCTAGTGGGCTCCAGGGGGTGGTGATGTCTGTGGAGGATATGGTAAGGGTGGGGTCACAAGTGGAACAGGACTAGGTAAAATCCAAAGGTTACTGGGCTAGAGCACGGGCCAGTAAAAAAGAAGCCCAGTCCACCAATGTGGTCCAAGCCAGAACTTGCTGGACTGAAGCAGATCTCATAGTCATACAAATTAAGACTCCCCATCTGGCGGTCCAGGTGCAAGTGAGAAGTTGGATGGTGAATTGATACAGGTAGCCATTATACTCTCATGAAGAAGAATATTTGGCAGAAAATGGTCTGGCCATCTGAAGAATTGACATCAGCCTCGTCAGTCAGGTTTATTTTGGGTGATGGGAGTGAACACACTGCCATTGACAGAGTCCATACAACACTCTGGGAGACAGAGTTATGTGTCCTGGAGGATTGGCACCTATCTATTCCATTGCTTCTCGGACTGGATTCCCTCATCACTATAGGAATGACAATACAGTTCCAACTGAGGAAGTATTCATTGTCTGAGAGTTTGGTACACAGGTTTCTACAGAAGGACCCGGGGAACCTACACAAGGCATATGAGTTCTAGGCTGCTGAAGAGGCCTCGGATGCAGATTTGGCTGAAGCAAATTTGTGAGAACAACCATCTGAGGTAAAATGCCAATGGCTGGGTGTGTGGACCAGTTGATTAACTGGGATCAAGAGTTCACCCATTTTATATATACTAGTGATGAGGTCCCCGTTTGACATCATTCATATTGGGTCTCACCTCAAAAGCAGGCCATTATTAAAGAGAGTGTGGCAAAGATGCTTGCTGAGGGCATGTTGGAACTCTCTTCTTCATCCTGGGCTGCACGTGTGGTTTTGGTAAAAAAAAGGAAGATGCGTCCTTCCATTTTTGTGATAACTATCGGGTTCTGAACAGCAAGACTCACCAGAATGTGTACCCCAAGCCCCTGGTACATGATATTCTGGAGTCCCTGCACAGATCCTCCATCTTTTCCACCTTGGATCTCCGCAGTGGTTATTGGCAGATTCCTATGGAAGAGAGGAGCAAGCAGAAGACAGCAGTAATAACCCCGGAAGGCTTGTTCCATTTCAGTGTCATGCCTTTTGCTTTAAAAAGCACTGGAACCACACTGGAACCAGTTTACAGAGGCTAATGGAAAAAGTCCTTAAGGAACTGTTGGGACGGATCTGCTTTGTATATATCGATGATGTCATCATCTTCTCTCCAGCCACAGAACAAAATCTCCAGGGGCCTCATGCATAACACCGTGCATAGAATTCACACTAAATCATGGCATATGGACAAAAGTCGAAATGTGTGTACGCACAAAAGAATTCAGATGCAGAAAACTGTGCATAAGCCAACTTCCACACACTTCCATTACATAAACTCCAGTCTACGTGAAATGTAACGCTCGTGCACATGCCTGCTGTCACTCCTCCCAGAATTACGCCTCTTTGAATATGCAAATCAATATAAGTATTCCCTTAAGTTCAGCTTTCTGTGAAAAGACAATGGCAAAGGCATAGAGAAAAAAGTATTTACTGAGATACAAAGCAGGTCTTACAAAGAAGTACAGTAATATTTTATTTCTACTGCAGCATTGTGTATACACATCAATTTGTGTCAATTTCCAGGTCTTTATAGCTTGTATATTTGCAACCCAGCTATAAAATTGAATGTTAGGTAGTGCCATGTTACCTTCTACTTTAGGTCTTTGCATCTTCGCCTTGTGAATGCATGGACGGCTCAAATTCCCAATAATGAGGATATAAATTAGTCTAATTTCTTAAAGAATGATTTATTAATGTATATAGGGATGCTCTTAAATAGAAAACAATGCTTGGGAAGGATGTTCATTTTGACAGTATTGATTCTCCTTGCTAACGTGAGATGGAGGGTAGACCATCTTTTCACATCTTGTTTGATTTTTTTCATGCTGTTATCTTATAATCCCCTTTACCCAGTTGAGGTAGTACCTATTGGGACGTGAATTTACCTTGGTGACAGATCATGCCGCTCTTCAGTGGATGACCGTACATCGGGAATCTAACCCTCGTGTCACCATACGGCTTTTAGACCTTCAACCTTACAGGTTCAAAGTCATTTATCGTAGAGGTTCTTTGCAGGCCCACGTTGATGCCCTTTCTCGTATCTATGATCTCTCGGTGCAGGCTGCCCAACCTGATAAGTCTGGGCTGAGTAGGTGGGTCATGTCACACACGTGCTCTTAGGAAGCAGCCAACAAGCCCCGAAGTGAGTGAAACATTGCCAGATGAAGGTTGATTTATGGTTCTAACATCTCTATTTCCTTTCATCAGACCAAAAGAAGAAAAGTATTCCAGTACACTTACTTCACACACTTCCGAGTTCACAAGATGGCCACCAAATGTCACTACCTCATCCTATTCCAACTGATTACGTCACTTCCTGTCTCCCACTGATGACGTCACTTCCGGCTCCATTTTGATTACATTGCGTCTGGTCTTCTGAAGATGACATCACTTCCTGAATACCATAACTTTCAGTCTCCTTTTCGATGACGTCACATCCGTCTTCCAGTTACGTCATCTTCTACCACATCATTTCCACCAGCCATTTTGTTCCATTATAAAAACACCATGTCTGTATTTCTTTTTGTCAATTGCTGCTTGAGTATATTGATTGCTATTTTTTCAATTATTTCTTTACTTTGTCCATTGGACATTATACGGGGATGGTTTCCAACTCTTTTCTGTTGTGGAAGTCTTTTTGTTCTACGACACTACATAACAATCAAAATATGCACACACTTCACAGATAAATTATATACTTATGTACTCCTGTACATGTACTCTCAAATTTTCTAAGCTAGCATTACAACCATGAGTATTTAATGAATATACTGGCAATAACCTATGCGTTTATGCAGTTTATGCAAACAGAAAAGTGTGGTGAAAATCAAAATAAAAGTTATTCCTGCCTTCCTCTCTGATCTGGATTAAGCAGGTTACAAAATGACATATATAGCTTTGCTATATAGCCATTGTAATGTGGGAAGCAGAACATGGAAGATTACCAGAAAAGGTGACCTACACTGCTCAAACTTCCAAAAAGAACTGAGATTGACAAAAGATGCTGGACACCAAGGCTTCTTTATACAACATTCACTATATGATTGTAAGTATATGGAGGGTGCCCCACCCCCCGAAATGATTAAGTTTAGGTGTTTCAGCTGCACCCATTTTACCAGATGCATAAAATCTACCACAGAGACATGCAATTTCCATTAAGAAACACTGGCAGCTGAATGGGTCATACTGAACAGTCTAGTGACTTTAAATGTTGTATTGTCCAGAGTGGAGCGCAGCTAACCACTATGTTACCATACCACCAAGCTCCACAAATATCTTACTCTATATTTTAATTTTATGAATTGATTAAACATCCCTGTAATTGTTTGCAGCTGTGTAAAATCCAAAATAAAAACACTATATTTTTCTGTAAAAACTACATCACCTTTCCTCAGCCTCATACTAACAAGATTTTAGCTCAACAAATACATTTAAAGGAAGTGTGAAACTAAACAGCAGAGGATAAAAATGTAAAAAAAAACACATGATTTAGTGAGCATAAATAGATAACTAATATATTTAGGTAATATTATAAATCTCTACACATAACAGAGTATACTGAAGTAGCAGGAAATGTGAATACCTTTCTTCATAAATTAGAATTGCTACAACTTATCACATTACTTGTAGAGGAACTCAGTAACAAAGGGAATAGTAAGGGAAGGAATGGTAAAAAAAACTCTCTTTTTGTGGATGGTATGATCACTAACCCAATTGTATCATTGCTGATGTTATTAAATTAGTTAAGTTACTTTTACTTATTTTAGGATTTACAGTTAATCTGGACAAAGATGTACTCTTTTCAGTTAGAAGGTTATTCACTGATAAATTTAGAAGAGTTAAAGATCTTTTTAAATGATAAGCACTAAACATAAGCATTAAAGGAAAGCATTAAACAAGATGTCAATAGATATTCAATTCTTCATCTCTCTCTAGCAGGCAGTGTTAATATTTAAAATGAATATCCTTCTAATATTTTATCCCCATTTCAGAACATTTCTATAATTATTGATAAATCCTTTCTTAAAAAACTCCATTATCAGCTTGTATATACTGAAGGCAAAAATAGTACCTTGGTGCTGCCTCACTTACAGTATACTACTGGGTTGTGAATTATTGTAATTTTGAAAATGGAAAGAGGTCAGTGCTGAATGCACATCTGTCTGATTGGATCTGGAAAGAAAGTCATATTGTCCCTCACTTACTTAAAATATGGAACCAATGTAGAAAAACAATTGAAGGAAAAGCCACTGCTGACCACTCAACTATACAGTATTGGAAGATACTAGGCATCAAAATCTTCAGATATGTTCAGATTGATAATATGTTTGCACCTTTGGATCAGTTGTACTTTAAATGTGGAATTCCTTCAATACAATACAATATCTTTCTAATTAAAAGATTCAAACTTTGAGAATTTGGCAAGCATTCCTAATCTACCACTGATACTCATGGTCAAACATATTTTTACTAGTAAGGAGTAGAATATGGTGCATTTCCAGTCTTTATCAAATACCATCACCGTGCTAGACCCCTGTTGGCAATGCTGTGCAATTTGTGCAAAACATGCTGTAATTCAGAGTAGAATAGTTCATTTAAAATATATCAGGAATGGTGCCATAGTTTGTCAATGACACCTAGCAACTCCAGCCTCCCACAGGTATGTGTTTTGTGACTGTCCAAAATGAAGGTCCTTTTTGGAAAAGGTTTTTTTTTATTTGTCAGATAATTTAGGATCTCTCTTACAGCAGTTGTAAGTGCTATGGTGGACCCTTGCCCACCCGGGAAGCCATAATGGAGGGACAATATTAGAAGAGGCATAACCCTGGATTATTATCCCAGTCAAGGGGAGAGATTAGTACATGGACTGGGAAAGGTTCTCTTAGTACAATAGATGGCAGTGCTCCGCTAGCATGGACCCAGTATGGACACCCACAAGAATCAATATGATTCGTATTCCTGAGGGTCAACCCTGTTGTGGTCCTTGGGTGCCACCAGAGGACACTGCAGGGAGAAGGACTACCTGTTTCACGAGGCTTCTGTTTGAGCTGGAAGTGTTTCCAAGTATTTCCAGGTTCAACATAAAAGGAAGCTATCCAACCTCCTCCTGTGGTATCAGAGTTGGGAGGCAGAAGGCAAAGTTCACCTTGAGGAGAAAAAGGATTGCTGTGAATTGTATATTGTGCTGTGAACTGTAAAAAGTTATTTGTGGAATTAAAAATGTTAATTATGCATCTGGGACTGTCATGGTGTGGGGTTGTATATGGGGTTTTAGGGCTCAGTAGCGCCTCTTGACTTTCACACAGTCTTTGGAGTTATTTGTGACAGCCTTAGGCTATATAGTAATAAACTGACCATTAAACACTAAATTGTTAGCATCTCAACTAATTCTGCTCAATTGGAGGAATCCTAACTTAACCCCTGAAAATAAATAAGAAAATGATAATGTATATTATCTAAACTAGAAGAAATTTAATTTTCTTTCTTGGAAGTCTACACACCTTCTGCAAAATCTGACAACATTTAATTAATGTTATTCTAGAAAAAGTCTTCTGTGTCTCTACTCAACTCATATTATAATTAATAAGAGGTTGTATTAAACAGTGGACCAAAGCTAAAAATGTATTCTAACCAATGTTAAAATTTCCCTAAGTTACTAAGATCCCTTCCTTCTCTTCTTCCTCCTCATCCATCTTCAGATAGTACTTCTAGTATTTCTAGCTTCATGTTGTAACGGCAATGATTGTTTATTTTCTATGTTCCCAGGCTGAAAACTTTGTAATGGAGTATTGTTGTAAACAGAATATGAGGCAAGTCTTACCAAGGAATTCTCCAGAGTTTTTGTAGAACTGAAAAGAGAAAACACAACAAGCAGATATTATATATAGTAATGCATAGCAAACTAATTAATGATTTTAGTTTATTTGATTTATAGTTTATTTTATTTCACTGATTTGCTAAACTTCTCAGGGCAGAATTAGTCAGTAACCTTTCTTATGTAGCTCCTTTCATAAAGTCTATTATCATTAAGCAATTTCAGTTAGAAGACACCATGTTTTCTAGTGTTTCATGAAGAACTCATGTTTACTAAGCTTGACTTTGTCTTCCAGTTTAATTTGCAATCGTGATGATCTGATAAATTAACTGCTAATCAAAATCAGAAAATTGACCTTTTAGATGAGAGGTGATGGGGAGGACAGTTGGACACTGCTCAAACTGCCAAAAAGAACTGAGATTAGCAAAAGATGCTGATTACTAAGGCTTCCTTATGCAACATGCACTAAACAACCATACATATATGGAGAATCACCCCAAATTATTGAGTTTAGGTGTTCAGCTGCACCCATTGTTAACAGGTGCGTAAAATTTAGCATATACAGTAGACATTTAATCTCCATTAAAAAACACTAGCAGTTAATTGTGTCATACTGAATAGTTTAGTGACTTTAAATGTGGTATTGTCTGGAGTAGTGAGCCAGCACAGCTCACCACTATGTTACTGTGCCACCATGTTCCACAAATATCATACTCTATATTTTAATTGCATGTATTGATTATGCATATCTGTCATTGTTTGCAACTGTGTAAAACCCAAAATAAAAATACCAATTTTTCTGTAAATACTACATCACCTTTCTTCAGCCTCATACTAACAAGATTTTAGATCAACCAACACATAAAAAGGAAGTGTGAAACAGAATAGCAGAGGATAAAAATGTAAAAAAGACAAAATTTAGTGAGCATAAATACCTTTCTTCATACATTAGAATTGCTACAACTTACACTACTTGTAGAGGAACTGGACAAGCCACTGAGCCCTACTGAAATTTAGGATGCTATAAATTCCATTATTCATTAATACTTGCTATGTTTTAAAAAACATTAGATTACAACAAGGGGGCTTCGCCCCCTGCTCGCTTCGCTCGCCTACCCCAGGCGTTTTGAACCCGTGCCCGCTGGGCAGCCGTAGTTTCAGACGTGCGTTGTAGGAGCTTGCGTTGTTTTGAACCCGTGCTTGCCCTGCTTCTGCGGTTTGAGACGCGCGTTGTAGGCGTGTATCCGTCAGTCAAGCTCGTTCGGTTTGAACCCGTGCCTGCTTTGCCTCCGCAGTTTCAGACGGTGGGTCGCGTTCGGTATTTTGTACGATCCCAAGCAGCACATTATTCCTAACTTCACTCCGCAGTAGTGCCACGCACAATATGGCGGTGACGCCTGCGCCTTCACTACGCAGTAGTGCCACTCACAATATGGCGGCAACGCCTGCGCCTTCCGTATTATGTCAGGTTTTACCATGCTGTGTAGGCGCCTTTGCCTTTCATACTTTTCCGCGCCTACCGACGTGCGATGTAGGCGCCTGCACCTTCCGGGTCTGCCTCTGCTGTGTGGTGTGGACGTTTAACTGTCGTTTTTTCTGCTTTTATATTCTGTATCTCGCTGTGCATGTGTTTCGTGCCTAGGTTTTTTTGAAGCTGTTGCATTCCAGTTTTCATCATCTGTAACCTGCTCTCCATGTGTTTGGCCCCGTTCTTTAACCTCTTTATGACGTTTTACTTTGTTTCCAATTCTGTCTTTTATTTCTGACCTCGCTTTATCCTGCTTGCGGCATGTCAGACGGTTCATAGTCTCTCCCGTTTCACTCTGGGGAGGGGGGCTTTGTGTGATGCCTGCGCACTATGTCTCCTGCGTCCACAGGCAGGTCCCTGCGTCCATATCCGGTTTACCATTCTCAGTTAGTAATATGGATATTCTACCCCACATTCAAGGCCATGTGTTGACCACTGTCTTTCCTAAGAGCATAAAGACCCTGCGGAACATGGATCTTATAAACCAATAAAATAAATAATGATGTTACAGTATTGGCAAAGGTTCTACCAAAAACAGAAAAGTGCCCCTTATAATAATATCACAAGACCAAATTGTATTTATTAAAGGCATTGATTTACTATAATCAAATATTCACTGCTTGCTGAATGTACATTCCCTTCAGCAAACCAAGCTCCTAGAAGTTTTACTGTCATTTGATGCAGAAAAGCAAGTAATTAACAGGGATTTCTCACTAATCTTTAAAAATGGGGTTTGTTCAGGTATTGTCAACCTGGGTTATACTACTTGCAAGTACAATTTAAACTATTATTTTTTCAGTAAGAAGGAAATACCCATCAAGGCTGTCCACTATCTCCCATGCTATTTGCAACTGCTTATCGAACCACTGGCCATTTGTCTTCAGCAAAACTTAGTAACAAAGGGAATAAGTAAGGGAAGGAATGGTAAAAACCTCTCACTGTGGACGATATGATCACTAACCCAAATGTATCATTTCCAATGTTATTAAATTAATTAAATTACTTTTATAAATTTTAGAATTTATAAGTAATCCGGAAAAAGGTATGTGTTTTCCAGTTAAAAGGCTTACCACTGATAAATTTAGACAAATTAAAGATATTTTAAATGATATTTGATGGTGTCGCAGATGGCCAGGGCCTTACCTGGCCGGGACGCCTAAAAGGACCGGAAGGTGGCGGGAATAGCTTCCGGGCCACGAGAGAGAAGTTTCAAACTCGTTGAGACCCGTGACCACCGCCAGAGGGCACTTTAAACCTCGTGGGACCCGGATATTGTTACTTCCGCCACACTCAGCAAGATGGTAGAGGAACCTGCCAGGGACGCCCGGAGTGCTTCCGGGGCAAAGGGCAGCACTTCCACCACACCAGGAAGTGCTGCCGGATGGACGTCATCAGTCACCTGGAGCTCATCCGGGCAGGAATAAAAGGGGCCGCCTCCTTACAGTCAGGGAGCCAGAGTCGGGAGTGGGAGTAGGACAAAGCTCCCAGGAGGAGAATAAAGGCAGCCAAGGACTGAGAAAGAGTTGAATTAGTGGTGATTATTGCTGTGTGCATTGTGTGCTGTGTGGAGCTGTGTTTATTAATGTTAAATAAACGTGTGGATTTTATAAAGAAGTGGTTTCCGACTGGTGGTGTCTGGGCAAATCTCACAATGGAAAGCACTAAAAAAGATGTTCAATTTTTCATCTCTCTCTAGCAGGCAGTGTTAATATAGTTAAAATGAATTTAGAACAGATAAGATCAAAATATTGATTATCACATTAAAGAAAGGGCGGCACAGTGGTGGTGCTGCTACCTGCGTGAAGTTTGCATGTTCTCCCCATGTCTGCGTGGGTTTCCTTCGGGTGCTCTGGTTTCCTCCCACAGCCCAAAGACATGTAGGTTAGGTGCATTGGCAATCCTAAATTGTCCCTAGTGTGTGCTTGGTATGTGGGTGTGTGTGTGTGTGGGTGCCTTGCGGTGGGCTGGTGCCCTGCCCAGGGTTTGTTCGTGCCTTGCTTCCTGTGTTGGCTGGGATTGGCTCCAGCAGACCCCTGTGACCCTGTGTTAGGATATAGCGGGTTGGATAATGACTGACTGACATTAAAGAAAGTACAGTACAGCAATAAACTAAGAACCATGATTATGAGGAGTCATCCGGAGTATGGAAATGCAAACAGTCCTAACTCCTTTTTTCTTCACTCTGTACACCTCGGACTATAAATATAACACCATGCCACTTGCAGATATTCTCAGATGACTCTGAACTTATTGGGTGTATTGATAAATAACTGGTCATTGACTTGGAACTATTGGAACTACTTAAGAAAAGGCAAAGCAGACTCTTTTTTTCTTAGGAGACTGTGTTCTTTTAATGTGGGTAGTGACATCCTCCACATCTTTTACAACTCTGTAATGGCCAGTGCGATTTTCTATGTTATAGTGTACTGAATTTTGTAACATCACTTCAGGAGAGGCTCACAGAATTAATTAATTAATTAAAAGGGCAGGCTCTGTTAGAGAACAAACTCTGGAACCCTTTGAGATAATAACAAAGGAGAGAATTAAAACAAAACTGAGTGCCATTATGAAAAGTGCTGCACATCCTTTCTCTGACACAGTAACAACGAGTTCTGTCAGCCAATGAATTATTCAGCAGAAGTCAAGAAACACTACTGGAGCTCCTTTACACCAATAGCAAAACACCTGCATAATACCTCACTGTGACTGTAACTGCCAAGTCAAAAGTTTTTCTTTTAATTTTTAATATTTTTTTAGCCATTCTGGTCAGTGTTGAGACTGTAGTGTTTGTACTGTAAACAGCTTCTGTAAAAAGCCAAATTTCCCCATGGGGACAAATAACATTCTATCTATATGTTGTGAAGCTAAACTTTAGACAGTTGAGAAAAAAGCCCATAGGCTGCAGAGACAAATATCTTCCACTGAAAAGTAAAGTGAAGCTGCTTTCAAGAATTCAAACATTTTCTAGATGTAGTTACATTATTTTATTTTGTTGTTTTTATTTTCTTTTATTATATAATTTTCAAACTCCTGTTTTCAGTTACCCATATTGTTACATGGGTCACACTATAATCAGTTCCTTAGAAGAACAGACTATAGAACAAATCGTATACATGTGAGATATTCCTACTGGCTACAGTTCCATCTGTTTATCCATCCATCCATTTTCCAACCCGCTGAATCTGAACACAGAGTCACGGGGGTCTGCTGGAGCCAATCCCAGCCAATACAGGGCACAAGGCAGGAACCAATCCCGGGCAGGGTGCCAACACACCGCAGGACACACACAAACACACCCACGGGCCAATTTAGAATCGCCAATCCACCTAACCAGCATGTCTTTGGACTGTGGGAGGAAACCGGAGCGCCCGGAGGAAACCCACGCAGACACGGGGAGAACATGCAAACTCCATGCAGGGAGGACCCGGGAAGTGAACCCAGGTCCCCAGGTCTCCCAACTGCGAGGCAGCAGCACTACCCACTGCGCCACCCCATCTGTTTATTGAATCTGTTATATTTAATTTTTTCTGGGATGATGTGGAGTACCAAAATTCATCCCAGCAAGATCAGGCAGGAATGGACATGTGCCAATCCATCACAGACCACACTCACACATTCATAAATACACACACACACACACTCGCACTCACACACACACACAATGTAGCATACATTACCTAGAATTACTAAACAACTTACCTTACATGTCATTAATATGTAGGAAGAGAGCAAGAGATGAATGACCATGGGAAAGGTCATGCATATATTTCAGGAATAGAAAAAAAACATCTAGTTTTCTGGAGATGCAAGACAACAGCATTAACTACTTGGCAACTGTGTTGCTATTCTTACATATAATAATATCCAATATTTGTATTCTTCCCTTAATCTGCATCTTTATGTGCATGCTAGTAGCCTTCTATTTATGTGTTTCTATTGATCTGACAATAGGCATTACATAAAAAACATAAAAAAATATCAGGAAATGCATACACAAATAAATGCCTACCGATTGTCAACAGGAACTTGCAGCACATACCAGGAGAGGCAAGAAAAACGGTCAGTTACATGGATGTATCTGGATAATTCAATGGAATTCTGAAAAAAAAAATCAAAAAAGCAATAATATTATTGAAAATAGTCAGTATACTTTATACATTATGTTTCTTGAAATGTCTGTAGTTATTCTACAATAGCAGCGCTGGCAGTGGTGTCATTTAGCTTTTTTTATCAATTCAAGATATCCTGTATTTTAAGTAACCTGAGAGGGATTAATTTCAAGTGTATTAAAAATGAGCAGGAAACCTAGGTCAGAAAGAGATGAAAAGGTAGGTAAACTTTCACTAAAATCTAAGTTGGACTCGAGTTCGTGATTCAACCTGACACAGGCTGAACTGGAAGAGATGGGCAATGGAATGGATCAGCTAGGACTATGATGCAGCATCTGCTCTAGCTGACAGTGAATGTGAGAGTGAAACTGCAAGTGAGGCGAGCAATGACAATCTGTTGCTTTCAAGTGGTATATCTGAACAGAGCATGTCCTCTTTATCCCCGCTATCAAGTACTACCAATACCCCCTGTGAGTCAGCAGCCTGTACCAAAAGGGGTGACGAAACTCTGCATTTGGCACATGGAAAAGATGGAAACAAGCTGTCTGAGCTGACAGCATTGATTACCACACTCAGGGTAAACATAAATGATGTACAGAATGCTGTAAAGGATATAAAGAAAGATAGGTAACACAGAGCAGAACAGACAAGCTGAATCAGAATATAGAAGACCAGGAGGTACACTTAAACAATAATGATGATGTAAACTAGTGTCCTTAGACGTAAAAATATTTCTGTTTGTTCAGGAGACTATTTAACATCTGCAAAGTTAAGATCAGCGAATCTTTCTTCAGCAACAGATGCCACACAGCTGTTGGACTCCACGACCCTGCCTAACATCCAGTCCATGCAAGCATTGAACAGGGTAGGAGCAAGAACACACCCGTGATGAATGCAAGAATCGACTGGGAAAAATGCAGATGTTCTGTCTCCACTCTACTCAGCACTCTGAGTACCAATGAACAGTCGACCATAATATCCAGCAACTTCGGGTGATCCCACAAAGTCTCAGGGTGTCCCACACAGCAGTTCAATTAACTGGGTCAAACGCTATACAAAAATAGACAGTGTTATCACCTGTAGTTGCCACAATCCAGGCGATACGTCCCATTTTCCACTCATTAGGGGCAACACCCATCTCCATATGGAAGCAAAGATTTCTTGCAATGGCAGTAGGACAGCCTTACTACCAGCTTGGAGAACTTCACCCCGGATATCACAGATCCTTGCAGCCTTCCCTACCCTCAGCTGGTTGAGCACCCTGTTCAATCTCAATGAGATTGGGTGGTTCACAGCCAAATGGAGGATCAGCCTCAAGAACGATGGACCCAGAGATGTCCAATATCCTAGCCGAAGGATAAGCTTTAAACAGCTGCTCAAAGTAGCCAGCCAAGAGGGTCACAACTGAAGCATCATCAGTAAGGACTATTCCACCACCTGCCCTAACTGTGACTCTCTGAGGAACAGATTCAGATATGCATAATGCTTTGATTTCTCTGTAAAGAGAATGTGGGTCACTAAACCATAGATGGCGTTTCACTTGCTCACAGATTATTCTAATAAATGCCTAATAATCTGCCTTCAGAGCCCTCACAGCCGTCCTTCTCAGTTCCCAGTACAAACTGGAGTTGCCATCAAGCCATGTGCTGCAACTCCTCACAATAATATCCAGAATGCCCTGCAAAATTAAATATGTCCTTCTAGGAGCACCAGCAACACCAACACAACCCTTAGCTACCTTCTGGATCTTGTCACGGAAAGTCTCTGATATCAGTCTGTAAGTTCCTCATACAAACTGCGTGCAAACTCATTAGAAACAGTCTGATCTTGGAGTCTAACCAAGTCCAGCCTCATTCTCCTAGTAGGTGATAGCCTACTGGGCCTAAGCTAGATCTTCATAGTAGCAACAACATGTCTGTGGTCAGAATTCACAAACTGGGCACTTCTGTAGACCCTACAATTCTGTAGGAACCTCCAGAGTCTTCCTACAAGGATGTGATTGATCTTCTTTACTACAACATCAGTATTGGAGTACCAAGTCTAACATGTGGCTTAGGGCCCTGAAACCAGGATCCAGAGACCCACAGCTCCTGACCTTTTGCAAAGTCAAGGAACATGGAGCCACTTTCACCATGGTCACCAGACCCATGGGGACCGACACAAACCTAATAGCCAGCCTTGTCAGTGCTAGTGGTTGCACTGAAATCACCCATGACTAGAGGAGTGTCATCTCACAGGCACCCTTCAACCACCAAGCAAAGTTGTGTATAGAATGTAGTTGGAGCATACACTGAGACAAAAGATGAAGGTCCTAGAGAGTGCCTGAGTCTGATAAAATGTTCATTGAAAGGAGTGACACTGGACACCATCAGAAGGAGCTGATCCACCACAGCACCAGCTACTCCCTGAATATGACAGCCATCAGAGTGACCAGACCAATAGAAGGTGTACCCACCTACAGAGATCTGGCCAGTCCCAGGTCTGTGTACCTCAAAGAGTGCTGCCACTGAAATGCAGAGCTTAAAAAACTCCTCTGACAACAGAGGAAGATGATCGTCATGCTGGAGAGACAAGACGTTCCATGTGCCTACCTGGATGGGACTCCTCAAATTAGGGCCCAAGGGGAGCCGTGCAGCAGGCAATGGCTCAACACCATACCAATTTAGATCCCCAATAGGCCTGACCTCATTGACTCTCCGCAAGTTTTGACTATTGAAGGGAAGAGGCTCCCAAGGGCTTTCCTCCATCCTCTTCATAATGCAAGCGGGTTTGTTGTCGGCTGCTGCAACAGAAGTAATCCTATGGAGAGCAGAAAAGAGTCCTGTCTGCCATTTCAGAGCTGTGCTAATTTTTACGGTGGGCCAATTCTGCCACCAACCCCCAAGTTTTTCCTGCAAGTTGGAGGACCATTTTCAGGGCAGAATGCAGCTTAATGTCATGCCCTGGACTCCTTATTATTCTCCTTAGTCATAATACCTGGCAATAATATGAAATCAAGGTTCCAGCTACTTTATGAACAAACACACAACTTCTACTTAAGAAAATGTCCTCATAGGTCAGAAGCCGTGTCTCTCTGACTAAACATTGTAAGCTCAAATGTCAGAGGTCACAATCACTATCTGAAGTGAACAAAAATATTCTACCACCTAACTGGCTTAAGTGCTGAAATAGTATTTTTACAGGATACTCACTTAAACAAGTAAGGACCAATTTTAATTGCAAAGAGATTGGATCAGCCAAATTTTTCACTCCAGCTATAAAAAGAAAACCGGAGGTATGGAAATCTTAATAGATAAAAAAAAATCTCATTTGTAGCATCAGATGAAGTATCAGATCCTGAAGGGCACTATGTTATGGCAATAGGTAATTTATTCAGATCTAAAGTAATTTTGATAAAAATTTATGCACCTAATGTGGATGATAGATATATTATCTAAAATGTACTTGCACCAACTCCCAATATGACCACTCTTAAAATTATAATAGCTGGAGACTTTAATTGTGTTTAAATCCAGAAATTGATAGATCATCAACTACAGTGGCTTTAGAATCTAATACCGAAAAATCATCATAACTTATCAGACCCACAAAGATTCTTAAATCAAAATTCGAGACAATACTCCTTCCTCTCACCAGTACATCATAGTCATTCAAGAACTGATTATTTCTTTATCAATAGTAATTTATTGCCCACTCTGCCCCTCTGATCTTGGAGCATCAATCCCTATACCCTACAAATTCATTTTGCAGCTGTTGTCTTAACCACCTGTTGTTAACAGATGTGAACATTACAGAATTCACTTCCAAACAAGCTGATTATTTTTTAGAGGCAAATGCATCCTCAGAGGTTTCTGCAGGAATATCTGGGAAACTCTAACAGTGTTTTTAAGAGGACAGATTATTTCATATCTTTCTCATAAAAGTAAATTAACTCAATCAACGAGATCTCCAGAATAAATCAAGAATATGCTAGGTCTCCACACGAAGCACTTTGAAGGAAAAGGCAGGCTGTACAATCAAAATTTAACCTCTTGACAACAAAAGAAATGGGACAACTCCTTTAAATCTTGATATAATGATGAAGACACAGAGAAGCTAATAAGATCTTAGCTCAACTAATCCACAAGCAGGAAATTTGCATTGCAATAACAATTGGAGATAAAATCACTGACCATAAATATATAACCTACACTTTTAAGGAGTACTATAAATCCTTACATTATACTCAGTTTAAAGAAGATAAGGCAAAATCTAAGGAGGTTCCTGATGCAATACAAATATCACAGGTAGATACTGTTAGTGAAGTGGAACTGGACAAACCTTTGACACTCTCAGAGCTACTGGATGCTATATATTCACTCCAAAGTGGGACAGCAGCAGGTCCTGATGGCTACACAGTGGAATTTTATTTAAAAATTCAACTAAGTTAGCTCCACTATTAATAACAAAGTTTATAGAAATTAAACAGCAAAATTCTAACTCAAACTTTTCAGCAAGCACTAATAACCATCAAATAAAAATAAGGATTTATTACAATGTGTATCATACAGACCAATCCTTCTTCTGAATAATGATATGAAGGTATTCTGCAAAGTTTTAGCTACAAACCAGATTTATTTATTATACAGCGGCAGACACTATGCTTCTAACCTTCGGTGTCTGTTTAATTTAATATACTCACCCATAAAATGTAACACACCAGAGATCTTATTATCTTTGGATGCAGAAAAAGCCTTTGACAGAGTTAAACTATTCACCCAATTGCACAAACTAGGGTTTGGTCGAAATAAATGTACATGGATAAAATAACTTTATACCAGTGTAATTATCGTAAATATACCAGTAGTCCAATTGTCCATCGATCACTCAGACTATAGAAGCAATGTAGGATGTACTTCAATGCAGAGAAGCTTTTATCTTTTGCTCCAATACACAATAATCACATTTTTCAACCCTCTCAGACCTATACAGTATTTAATCTCTGGAAAACATCCAGGATTAAAACACTTAGAGAACTGTATATAGATAATGTTTTTACGTGTTATGAACAATTATGCTTTAATTATTATTTGTTAATAATTAAATTAATTATTATTATTTAATTATCAACAATTATACTTTCCAACAATGCATTTTTTTAACTACTTTCAAATCAGAAATTTTGCTAAAAGAAACCTACTCAATTTTCCACACCTCCCACCCATTTCTGTTCCAGAAGAAATACTGACCAGTCTTGAAGACTCAGGTAGCATCTCAACAATATATAAAAACCTCAAAAGTCTCTTTCTTTCAAAGAAAGGTGTTGTGATGTGAAATTTTGCATACAAGTTGATAAATATTTTGTATGTCTTTATTTGTAACTTAGACAAAACAATGTACTGTAATATTGGAGTTACATTACTGATAATAACAGCAATGGTTTGATGGTTTAAGAACCCCTTCCCCCCTTTTAGGGTAATTTTACAACAGGGTTGGGTGAAAGTGCCTCAAAAAAGTTTGGTAAGTGTTTCTCTGCTAAAGTCTCTCTCTCATACCCCACGGGAAAGACAGGCTGCCTAACTGCCAAGCTTTACCATAACATATGGTTTGGAGGGCAGGTGTGAAGGTGTTATATTCCCCCATTGCTCTGAAGTATGGCTGTTTGGAACTGGCTTGTATGAAAAGCCTTTAAGTACCACGACCCCCTATTGGCTCTAGGGGTTGGACAGAAAACCTATAAATTTGCTTGTTTTACCTCACTCTCCCACTTTTACCAAAGTGACGAACGACCATCTCACACCATGAATTGAAAAGGACAATACAATGAAGAGCACAGCTCGGCAACCATATTGAGACAGGCAATGCAGTCTGTTCTGAAGAAAGCTGACCACAAATGATGCCTTAAATAGTCCGGGTGCCACCTGAAACTACACATCACCATTTATCAGGTTGTATGGTTGCCAATATTCAAATGTACTTTGCATACTGTTATTATGTCTTATATATATTTCTCTTCCGGTTCGTCCTGCTTCCACTTCAAAAGCGGTCCTGCCCACACGCAGCCGACACGGCATTTCTCAATTCCTATTCGTCCTCCTCCAAACCCTTCCCTACATTCTTCCAGTGCCATTCCTGCAACAAAACTTTTCAAACGTGAACCTCACTTGTTAAACACAAGAAAAGGCATTCTTCCCAACAACTATATGAGTGCCAGAAATGCAATAAGACGTTCACTACGCAGGATTGTCTGAATAAACACAACAAAACTCATTCAAAACTCTTGCAATGCGGCATCTGCAAAGCAACGTTTCCAAACCAACGCAGTCTCAGCAGACATACACACAATCCTCTTCCCGTTACCACAGGTACTTCTTCACCTAATTCCTGTCTTCCCATCCAAGAGTACAACATTGGGACTCCAGACCAGCAGTGCAACACTGTCATGCACTATACTGGCCTGCTGAGTGTAATATATCCAACAAGTACTCGAAGTGCTGCCACAATGGTAAAGTAGCTTTACCACCTTTGCGGGAGACACCTGTGTCTTTACAACAGCTTCTTACACAGCAAACATCAGAAGCTAAAAATTATCGTGAACACATTCGAGAATACAACTCTTCTCTAGCGTTTGCTTCCATGGGTGCACAGGTAACTCAACCTCCTGGCCACAGATCATACTTTTTTAAAATACACTGGCAAATTTATCACCAAATCTCTCCACTATACGTTAACACTCCTACCTCTCCAGGATATGGACAGTTATGTTTTTGACACAGTGCAAGCTACTGAAGTACACTTACAAAATAAAGCAAACTCTGCATGCAGCGAAAATTTACTTCTCCAGCTAGATTCTATCTATCTATCTATCTAGATTCCATGTTCAGAACCATCAACCCCTTCGCTAAATCATACAAACACATGCATGAAATCGCTCAGTCCAATCCAACAGCATCTGTACGAATGGTTTTCAAGCAAAACCCTAGGCAGGATTTACGACGATACCATGCTCCGACATGTCACACCGATGATGCAGCGATTTTCGTCAGAGAAGATGGCGAACCACGTGCAGAATGGGACATTTGCATCTATCCCATAGGCAACTCCTGTAAATAGATTTCCACGCTCAATATGAATTGCGAGCCTATGGTTTACCCACTTTTATTCCCTTACGGAGACATTGGCTGGCACAAAGATTTACAACATGTTCCTGATAAAAGAACCGCCAATAAGGCTTACTCAATGCCAAGTTTACGCGTACAGATTAGCAATGAGGAATACATTTAGTATTCTGCACTCTACCAGCAAACTATTCCAACAGTACGTCGTAGATGCGTATTAAAACAGAGGGCACGTGTCTCATCTATCTCAGATTACATCAACAAGATCTGTGCATGGAACAATACAAAGGACTATCAGGCGCACTGCAAGCAAACGCTGAAAATAACAACATACGTGTACCGTCCACATTTCCAGGAAGTCCAAGATACTTGCAACAAAACTATCAGGATGCCATGGCCATAGTATGTAAATTCGGAAAGCCTGATTTATTTATCACTTTCACATGTAATCCTGATTGGCCGGAAATTCTACATGCACTGTTGGATACCCAAAGACCAGAGCACAGACCTGATATTGTAGTACGAGTAGATCTTTCGACTCATTATCTGTCGTCTCCACCAAAACACCTATTCACAACTGCGTCTTTCAAGAAGTATTTATTTCTTCTTGATTTCTGAGTTGCTTTCTCACCTTTTTCCGTTCCTATTCTTACACCACCGTATGCTACGGCGGGCTTCGGCTAGATTATGAATATTATCAATAATACATTATTTAAAGTGTAGCTTAACTCCTGCTTGTCTTTTACTATACCTAATTGCCTGAGGTTATACATGTAGAAGGGAAGGTGGGGAGAAGTTATATGGTACAATACCTTATAAACAGTGGTACGTCTGTGAGATTTGAGGCATTCTGACAAAGGCTACATATTAATAATACAAAAGGGTAATTTCAATAATAGAGTAATATATTTCTCTACCAAGACAAAACACTAGCGTACAGTGGGAAAAAGATCTTTAAATTAATATCTCAGAAAATGAGCCATGCATAGATTACACTCTAACTCTATATGCACAAAGCATTCAATAATTCAACTTAAAACCTTTCATCTATCACATTTATCTTGTTCCTAGGGTAAGATCCAACCTGCAAGTGTTGCAATTTAGCTCCAGCCTCATTGGGCCTCATGTTATGTGAGTGCACCAAATTAACATCATTTTGGACAATAATATCTGAATGCTTATCAGACAGCACTGGTGTCACAATTACTTGTAATCCATTAACAGCTGTGCTTGGTGTACTCCCAGATGAGCTTAAAGTGGAGAAGCACAAATTGTAACTGCATATGCAACACTACTGATAGACGTATCTTAATTAACTGGAAGTATCCCAACCCTTCTTTTATAAATCAGTGGATAACTGATGTTCTATAGTATTTGACAATGGAAAACTCAAATTCGGGTGGCACGGTGGCGCTGTGGTAGCGCTGCTGCCTCGCAGTAAGGAGACCTGGGTTTGCTTCCCGGGTCCTCCCTGCTTGGAGTTTGCATGTTCTGCCCGTGTCTGCATGGGTTTCCTCCGGGAACTCTGGTTTCCTCCCACAGTCCAAAGACATGCAGGTTAGGTGCATTGGCGATTCTAAATTGGCCCTAGTGTGTGCTTGGTGTGTGTGTGTGTCCTGCGGTGGGTTGGTGCCCTGCCCGGGATTGGTTCCTGCCTTGCACCCTGTGTTGGCTGGGATTGGCTCCAGCAGACCCTCGTGACCCTGTGTTCGGATTCAGCGGGTTAGAAAATGGATGGGTGGATTGAAATCAAATTCTCACTTAGAAGATCTGTTCAAATTTTTTTTTTAAATATGGCTAGATTTAATTAATACAATTTTAGTATCAGCATTTCTAACAGGGGAAAGGACAAAGGACATTCTCCCTTTTTTCTCTCTATCTAGTTTTGCTCATGCTCTTGGCTCTTCTTTGGATGCTGTTTAGTGGTTGGTAACTTAGGCAACTAAGTGTCACCCTTTATCCTGTTCTGTACCAGGCAAAAAGTTAAGCTTAGTTTAAAAAAGGCAAGTTTACAGGGGGATATTGTAGTCATGGAGGACTTTAACTACCCAAATATTACCTGGGTTAACGTTGCAAATAGCGGAGCACAAGAGTAGGAGTTTTTAGTAACCAATGACAGTTTTATTAACACAGTACATTTAACAACCAACATGGGGGATTGCCTGTCCAGACTTAGTATTTTGTAATAATCAGAACAGAACTGAGGGAGTACAGGTAAATGAAACACTAGGGTCAAGAGACCATAATAATACTATTCTCAGTGTTTTGAGAAAGTGCAGATGCAAAGTCTAAAACTGTTAAGTTTAACTTTGGAAGGTCAAATTTTAAGTAGTTGCAGCAAAGTCTTAAGAGAATAAACTGGGATAAACTTTTAAGTGTGGAGACAGAGGACGAACAGTGGAACAGGTTTAAAAATATTTTACTGTACATATAATATAGGAGAAGTGAATACCTTAATTTGTAATAAGTTGGAAATGTAAAAGAAAACTCTACAGTGGGTTAATAAGGAGTTGATAAAGAAGCTGCAAAGGAAAAAAAACAACTTTACAAGGTGTAGGAGATTAATAATGTCAGTGTGAAACATAGGGAATAGTAAAGGGGTATTAACAATGGGGAAACACTGGGGAAATTCTGAAACACTGCAAAATGACAAATATATAAAGGGTGACTGGACAGACCTAGGCAACTATAGGCCAATAAGCTTAATGTGCACCACAGGGCAAGAACAGGAATGCTGCCGAACAGTCAGCATGGATTCAGAAGAAGATGGTCATGTTTTACCAACATGCAGGAATTCAATGAGAAAGCCAAAAAAGGATATGATCAAAGTGGAATATATGATATTTATTTATCTTGACTTTCAGAAACTATTTTATACAAAAGTCTGATCATGGTATACAGTGAATAAATTTTACTAATTGTCACTCAATGCCTAGAGCAAATGTTTGAATTATATGCCTTATTTTTCAATTTGGCTGTCACAAGCCAGCAATACATTAGATCAGTGTTTCCCAACCTCGGTCCTGGGGGCACACTGTGGCTGCAGGTTTTTGTTCCATCCAGATACCTGACAACACTGATCTCATTTAATTAGCTGGTATTATTTATCTTTTATTCTACTTTCAGAAAAGCATAGCAACATGATTTTTACATTTATAAGACATTTAGAAATATTTATGCTTTTGCTATAGATTTATATGCTTAACTCTCTTTTGTTGATTTCATTATATTTTGCCCTTTCTCTGTGCAGCTTTTCCCCTTCGTTGTATCTTATTAATAACAATTAAAAATGAGCAGAGCAGACACACTGGCAAACAACACTGAACAACTACTTTAGCATCAGACCCACTAATTAGTAAATAATGGATTAATTAAACAATTAGATCACCTTAAAAAGTAGAAGTTGAGAATCAAGATGAAAATATTGTTAAAAAGGAAAAAATACATTATTTCCATATAACTGCTTGGTACATACAGTGCATCCGGAAAGTATTCACAGCGCGTCACTTTTTCCACATTTTGTTATGTTACAGCCTTATTCCAAAATGGATTAAATTCACTTTTTTTCCTCAGAATTCTACACACAACACCCCATAATGACAACATGAAAAAAGTTTATTTGAAGTTTTTGCAAATTTATTAAAAATAAAAAAACTGAGAAATCACATGTACATAAGTATTCACAGCCTTTGATCAATACTTTGTTGATGCACCTTTGGCAGCAATTACAGCCTCAAGTCTTTTTGAATATGGTGCCACAAGCTTGGCACACCTATCCTTGGCCAGTTTCACCCATTCCTCTTTGCAGCACCTCTCAAGCTCCATCAGGTTGGATCGGAAGCGTCGGTGCACAGCCATTTTAAGATCTCTCCAGAGATGTTCAATCGGATTCAAGTCTGCGCTCTGGCTGGGCCACTCAAGGACATTCACAGAGTTGTCCTGAAGCCACTCCTTTGATATCTTGGCTGTGTGCTTAGGGTCGTTGTCCTGCTGAAAGATAAACCGTCGCCTCAGTCTGTGGTCAAGAGCGCTCTGGAGCAGGTTTTCATCCAGGATGTCTCTGTACATTGCTGCAGTCATCTTTCCCTTTATCCTGACTAGTCTCCCAGTCCCTGCTGCTGAAAAACATCCCCACAGCATGATGCTGCCACCATCATGCTTCACTATAGGGATGGTATTGGCCTGGTGATGAGCGGTGCCTGGTTTCCTCCAAACGTGACACTTGGCATTCACACCAAAGAGTTCAAGCTTTGTCTCATCAGACCAGAGAATTTTCTTTCTCATGGTCTGAGAGTCCTTCAGGTGCCTTTTGGCAAACTCCAGGCGGGCTGCCATGTGCCTTTAACTAAGGAGTGGCTTTCATCTGGCCACTCTACCATACAGGCCTGATTGGTGGATTGCTGCAGAGATGGTTGTCCTTCTGGAGAGGACCTCTGGAGCTCTGAAAGAATGACCATCGGGTTCTTGGTCACCTCCCTGACTAAGGCCCTTCTCCCTTGATCGCTCAGTTTAAATGGCCGGCCAGCTCTAGGAAGAAGTCCTGGTGGTTTCGAACTTCTTCCACTTACGGATGATGGAGGCCACTGTGCTCATTGGGACCTTCAAAGCAGCAGAAATTTTTCTGTAACCTTCCCCAGATTTGTGCCTCGAGACAATCCTGTCTCGGAGGTCTACAGACAATTCCTTTGACTTCATGCTTGGTTTGTGCTCTGACATGAACTGTCAACTGTGGGACCTTATATAGACAGGTGTGTGCCTTTCCAAATCATGTCCAATCAACTGAATTTACCACAGGTGGACTCCAATTAAGCTGCAGAAATATCTCAAGGTTGATCAGGGGAAACAGGATGCACCTGAGCTCAATTTTGAGCTTCATGGCAAAGGCTGTGAATACTTATGTACATGTGCTTTCTCAATTTTTTTATTTTTAATAAATTTGCAAAAATCTCAAGTAAACTTTTTTCACGTTGTCATTATGGGGTGTTGTGTGTAGAATTCTGAGGAAAAAAATGAATTTAATCCATTTTGGAATAAGGCTGTAACATAACAAAATGTGGAAAAAGTGATGCGCTGTGAATACTTTCCGGAAGTACTGTACTGTATATTTTTTTTACCAAACTTAGTTTTCTAATTTCAGTATTGTTCCCAAAACAAAGAACTTCGGAAATAACACATCACTTAATTAGCCCAGGAGTCCAATTAAAAACAGAAGCTGGTTGGAAGAAAAACCACAGTGTGCCCCCAGGACCGAGGTTGGGAAACACTGCATTAAATGACTTCTAGTCAGGGGACTGTGGTGTCAGAATTGACAACTACAGCTTCTACAGCTTCTAATCTCATTGCCTTGAGAATATCAGATTACATGATAATGTACTGCAGGGGATAACAAACTGCACCACTCTTTGAGGACTTTCCAAAGTATTGCGAACTCACTTTTCCCATCAGCCAATAACAAGCTGCTTGACATTGATGGCAGTATATGAAGATTTTCACAGGTATGATGAGTTCAGCCACAACATCTGCCCTTTTATCCCTTTTTTGCATTCTGTGGTTATATGTAAAACACAAGACATCAAACAGATTACCCCGTTTTTGAAGTGCAAAACACCCACATTCCTTTTTCCCTGTACCTGTAATATATTCTTTGTACTTACAGGAAAGCACTTATTGGTTGTCTGCTCTTACATATCCCTATGACTTTGAATAAAATCAAACTAATTGGAGTTGCTAGGGATATCAAATTATACGACTTGACCGTGGCACACCAAAATTATATAAATAAAGTTTGCGACTGAAAATCATTGGAAAAATCATGTAGTGTGACAGGACTTTACACATAGTCAAGAAATATGTGACCAATACATCTTTACAGAAATAATTCAAATTAAACAATTTATAATTGTGTACTCATCATAACTACATAACAACTACAGGAAGATAATAATTAAGCAGAATAGCTATTTCCTTATAGAAGCTTTATTTGCCCCATTCTGTTATTAAAATGGAAATTCTGAAGTTTAATATTTTACATTAATATAGGAGTTCATTATAACCCTTTTACCAGGGCTTGATTGGGCATTATTTTAGATAAATTACTTTTAAAAAAATAAACTTATTTCATAAATCAGCTATTGCATGTTTTTTTTTTCCTGTCACAAATATCAGTAGTTTGCTGTGAATATTTAAGATGATAAACCAAATAAAACATGGCATATTTGCTTTACTATGAATAAGGAATATTTTTAACTAATTTGTGTTTAACAAACTATTTTAGAAACTAGCAAAATACCCGCGCTTCGCAGCGGAGAAGTAGTGTGTTAAAGAGGTTATGTAAACATATATATACATATACATATATATACACATCTACATATACACATATCTACATATACATATATATACATATATACATCCACATATATATATATATATATATATATATATATATATATATATTATATATATATATATATATATATACACACATCAACATATATATACACATACATATACACACATACATACACACACACATACACATATATACATATACACATACATACATAGTGCGTTGTAACACGGGCTGTGATTGTTACATGGGAGGGAGACGACAAATCACAGCTTCCCGCTTTCTAATCGGGCCTGTGATTGGTGCTTTGACGGATGCCCAGATCTCACAGTATCTCCCCTTAGGAGAGGCATTAGGCAAGTGTAATTGAATAGCGGTGCTGCAAGTTTAGCTTTACACCTGTTTTTAAGGCTTATTGACTGAAAGGGGCTTTCATGAAAAAACTTAGGGCTTTGCTACAGGATACACCCTCCACAAGTTAAGGAAGTAAAAATAAAGGTATATATTTCTGTTTTATTTAAACCTTTTAAGTTTGTATGCGGGCGGTATGGTGGCGCAGTGAAAGGTGCCAGTTAGGAGACCCAGGTTCGCTTCCCTGCGTGGAGTTTGAATGTTCTCCCCGTGTCTGTCTGGGTTTCCTCCAGGTACTCCGGTTTCCTCCCACAGTCCAAAGACATGCAGGTTAGGTGCATTGGCGATTCTAAATTGTCTGTGGTGTGTGGGTGTGTGTGGGTGTGTGCGTCCTGCGGTCGGCTGGCACCTTGCCCGGGGTTTGTTTCCTGCCTTGTGCCCTGTGTTGGCAGGGATTGGCTCCTGTATTTAGGATATAGCGGGTTGGATAATGGATGGATGGACATTTGTATGCATAGCCCCATTTGCCTGTTTTCATTTTTTTTCTTTCTTCAGTAATATTTCAGCAAACCCGGAGCTTGTCAGTTCAAATCCCAGTACTGACACCACTGTGTGACCCTGAGGAAGTCACTTTACCTGCCTGTGCTGCAAAAAACAAAAGTAATGTAACAAATTGTACCTCAGATGTTGCAAGTTGCTGGAATAAAGGCATAAGTCAAATAGATAAATATGTATTATACACATAGGAACTATTCATTTATTTTCAGTTAAGTCATCTGCAGCAAACCTTTATAAATGAGGGTTTCTCCTTTTTAGATAGTGCAAACTGTTTCTTCTTCATTGAGGTTTTCTCTTGGAGAGCTTTTTTCATTTCATTGAAAATTAAAGCAGCAGCTGCCAAAATATGTAGCTTTCTTATTAATTTTTCAACATTGTGTAAAATAACTTTATAAAGTAACATAAAAGGTTTAAATACTGGTTATCCTTTTACACTAAAATATTACTAAAGAGATACAAGAAAAGTAAAATGCATATGTTGTTTTTCTTTAAGGAGATTAAATATTACTGAAGAAAGAAAAAAAAAACTAAAACAGCCAAATGGGGCTATGCATACGAACTTAAAAGGTTTAAATAAAACAGAAATATATACCTTTATTTTTACTTCCTTAACTTGTGGAGGGTGTATCCTGTAGCAAAGCCCTAACTTTTTTCGTGAAAGCCCGTTTCAGTCAATAAGTCTTAAAAAGAGGTGTAAAGATATTGACAATAAGCTACGCAAACCCACCAAGACATGCAATCGTTTAAATCAAGGCGCGAGTCGAAAAACACCATCCCATACTATTAGTTAACGATTAATACATTTCTATATGTATTGTAAGCATACAATACAACTGATAATATGTTGCGCTTATTTATCTGGTGTACCGACATTTTTGTGCGTTTAACGGCTGAAATCTAACGTGGTTTGTGCCCTTCAGAATAAAAACAGTTTGCATTTACCTTTTTAATAAAAGGCGAGCTTTTAAGCCTGAGAAATCACCCCGTAAATGCACATGTTTAATTGCACATGTGTTAATATGTATGCTTACACAGTATTAAAAGACACTGAACAATTAACGTCATTTACCTTCGTTCCCACGTTTGAGTCATGCTGTAAATCTCTTCCTTGTTTTCAGTTCACGTGATTACGTAGGAGGCGTGATGACGCGATACGTGACTCCCACTCCTCCATTACAGTATATGGACAAAAAAGAGGTTCCAGTTATGACCATTACGCGTAGAATTTCAAAATGAAACCTGCCTAACTTTTGTAAGTAAGCTGTAAGGAATGAGCCTGCCAAATTTCAGCCTTCCACCTACACGGGAAGTTGGACAATTAGTGATGAGTGAGTCAGTCAGTGAGTGAGTGAGTCAGTGAGGGCTTTGCCTTTTATTAGTATAGATATATATATATATATATATATATATATATATACATATTACGATTGTTATAGTTCTCTTTGTATACCACGTTGTCAGTTCCGCACTCCGGTTGTAATATGACCAAGCTGTGCAAGCACACTCTTGAGAATGCAACGTATAGTTGTACAGGAGAAAAGCAATCTTGCCTCAAATCAATGCCAACCTTTTGTAGGTCTATGAACTTAATTTAAACTTTAGGTTTACACGGTGCTTTGTTTCCGACGTGCTGCGTTCAGTCAGTTCACGTGAGCCGCTCTCTTGTGTGATTTTGCGATGTCCACGGCTTTATTTAATGTTAGCTAAGACCCGGCACTTCAAAGTTTCTCGCTACAGCAATTTTAACTCCGTTACAAAGTGATCCAAATCTCATTTATACCTCGTGTCTTCTCATTAAACTTGTATCTCGTGAATATGGTATTGCAAACGGCAGCGGGAGCGTTTCTATAAACTTAATTTAAACTTACGGTTTACACCGTGCTTCGCTTCTTATTGTTTCGCTGCCTTCTCAATTGTGTAATGAATGTTTTCTTCAGCGCTCTTTGGGTACGTACTGCGTTCACAGTCAGTTCACGTGATTACGTGGGAGGCGTGATGACGTGATACGCAACTCCGCCTCCCACGGCCAGTGAGCTGCAGTCCATTACAGTATATGGACAAAAAAGAGGTTCCAGTTATGACCGTTATGCTTTGAATTTCGAAATGAAACCTGCCTAACTTTTGTAAGTAAGCTGTAAGGAATGAGCCTGCCAAATTTCAGCCTTCCACCTACACGGGAAGTTGGAGAATTAGTGATGAGTCAGTCAGTCAGTCAGTCAGTCAGTCAGTCAGTCAGTGAGTCAGTGAGGGCTTTGCCTTTTATTAGTATAGATACAAGGTTGATATTTGATATACTGCTAATAGCTAGACTAATTAAATATAAAATTCAAGCAACAAATGCAAAAATAATTTTGAGTAATTATTATAATAAGTTAATATTAAAAATCTCTTTCAGTTAGGGTTAGCAGTCTACTTTGAGAGGGTGTGTAGGATAGCTTCCTATTTTTGTAAAGTTATCTTAGATATGAGTAGTACTAATATGGATAAAGAATACAGGTGTTTGTGTTTTAGTGTTGGCAATATAGCAGAGAATCTAAAATTATCAAAAATTATGAAAAACAAAAATAATTTCACCTTCCTCAACTCCATATTAGTTCTGGAAGAATGTGGTCAACCAATCTTAAATAAACCTCACCCACAATTTGATGTTTTGATGGCAAAATTCTGAGAGCACTAACAGACATCATGTACCTCTGCTTGGGTATTCTTTATGCTTGTTCCATTTCCTAACAAAAATGGGAGCATTTTAAAACTTTCTCCAAATATTAGGATTTCAGAATCCCCACAGTTCTTCTTCACAATATTATAAGCAAAACACAGGCTATGATGTTCTGCTTTTCCAGGTTACACAATAACCCACTTCATAGAGATAATAAAGCTGTTTACTTACAACTGAGGAAATTGGCTTCACCAGGTGGGACCCCACACTTTGGCACTTCAAGATGGTGGGGTTTGAACTGTAAGGAGAGTAAAAACTGGAATGAAAGCACAGCACGGTCATCCTGACATAGCTGAATAGGAGTTTAAAAAATTAATTTTCTTAAGATTATGCACAGTTGTTCCTGATATTTAAATACATGACCTGTAAGGAAAAAAAGAGTAAAGTTGGCCTTTAAACCTGCTAATGTGAGTTACAACAGGGAGAATGAATACAAAGAAACTTGAATAAAGTATTAGAAGAAACTAGTTTCATGCTTGCAAGGCTTGACTTTGTACCTCTGCCTACATGCTGTCAGTGTAGGTAAAGGTCTCTTTGTATAGTAAATACAGAAGTAACAAATATACGCATTACAGAAATAGAAATTATTTTCTAAATAGAAATTATTTTCTAAAAAAACAATGTGTTTAATGCGTAAACAAAGTTAATTGGCAATCAATGTGTTTTAACGTTTAAATAAAGTTAATTTCCAAAACAGTGATTTAGCTGTGAAAAAATGACAGTAAGGCCTAAAAACGTATCTGAGTCTCCATACACGTTTATGTGAAAACAGCTATGGATTGATTTTACATCTCAAAAAAAGGAGTGTGTAAGATTATGCCATATACAGACCACTGTAGTGATGTTATGGTTGTGTGGCCATATATGGAAGATGGGTTGATAATGCCACTATATGTTCACTCAACTTACATTGGTGTACATGAAACTTTTTTTACTTTTTGTATATTAATATTAATTAACAAATTAAGTACATGTCAAGGTCAAAATATTCCTAGTTATTTTTTTTCCTTTCATTGTTCACTTTTTTGTCTTTTGTATATTCCATACTATTTAACTACAGGGCAAATTCATTTTTACAGTTTGGTGTTAAAGTAGATGTTCTTAAAAATTTTATTAACACTTTATTCAAGATATTGCATAATATACTTGTGAACAATTATGAAAGTAATTTTCAAAAGGGAAGTTTTGTATTCATACTGTGTTGCCTGACTCACTTAAAAACAAATCATTAAGCACTTGATGTTAAGTAGTGAAGATTCCATAAGTTGCTTATACCTTTAACTCACACTGAATTACTAATCAAGAATCTACTGTTACAAAATGCTGAAAAATGTACAGTAAATAACAAAAAAAGTAAATACAAAATGCCTTTATTGAAGTGTGTGCAAATGCTGTTTTAATACAAAAGGGAAGCTTAGAAATAACCTTTTGTGGTTGGGAGAGAGCTAATAATTTAGCAAAGAAAAGCATGTCATTTTTCAGCTAAGTAAACTGTAAAGGCAATAATAATAGCACATATTGGACACATTACAATAGGTTAGGTTGCCTGTTGAACTTCTTTCATCCTTTGTAAAGGCTGTTATCTGCTATGGCTAGCTGCCTGCGTATTTTGTCCAGAATTGCTTTGTGGAATCATATTAAGTCTGGGTGACCTGCAACCATTAAATTGATGTCACATGAATTATAGTGCTGCATTTCTAAATAAGTTAAAAACTCTTTGTTAAAGAAAACATTTCTGATGATAAATTGGAATGCTAAATGCTGTGCCTTTCAGCCTTTGCTTTGGTACACAGCAGAAATTAGTTATTGGTGTTGTAGAGCCCATTGATAATGCACAAATACCCGCTTTATTGGTCTTACACTTGTACACTTTAATGGCCATACACTGCTTATACTTCATCAGTTACTACTTAGGCTGTAGTTGCTTGTCTTTGGTGTGTTTGCACAAATATAGTTTTGGTTTTACTGCATCACGTAGGAATTATGAGAAACAGACATTTATATGTTTACTGACAATAAAGTATTTAGTCACGTTTATGTTTCGCATAAGCTATTAAATTCAACAGAATTAAAAAAAAGTGTTTTGCTCCTGATTTTATTTTGTATTTAATGTCTGGTGCATCACGTTGCAGTGTCCAACAGTAGTCAGCAAACATTGACGGATTCCAGTTGCCTTGGTATCGTTTCTCCATCGTAGCAATGTCCTGGTGAAAACTTTCACCGTGTTTGTCACTGACAGCGCCGAGATTTGCGGGGAAGAAGTCCAAGTGTGAGTGGAGGAAATGAATCTTGAGTGACATATTGCACTTCATTGTCTTGTATGCTTTGAGAAGTTTGTCTACCAGCTGAATGTAGTTTGGGGCTCTGTAATTGCCCAGAAAATTGTCAACAACATATTTGAAGGCTTGCCAGGCAATTTTTTCTGGCCCAGCTAACACATCTTCAAACCACTTGTCACTCATTACATGTCTGATCTGGGAGCCAACAAAAATGCCCTCTTTGATCTTGGCGTCAGTTATTCTTGGGAACATCTGTCTTAAATAACGAAAACCTTCGCCTTCCTTGTTCAGTGCTTTCACGAAATTCTTCATGAGTCCCAGTTTTATGTGAAGAGGAGGCAAAAATATCTTTGCCGGGTCGACAAGCGATTCATGTGCCACATTTTCTGTCCTGGAACTAACTTTTTACGGAGTGGCCAGTTCTGTCAAGAAAAGTGCGACTCTTTGGCATTCACAGATGAAACAACAGTACTTTGTATAGCCGAGCTGCGGTCCTAGTAAAAGAGCAACAACTTTAAGATCTCCACAGATATTCCAGTTGTACCTGCTATACTGGACGTGCTTCAGCAACAGTTCCATATTCTCATACGTTTCTTTCATGTGTGCTGCATAGCCAACAGGTACTGAAGGATAAACGTTGCCATTGTGTAGTAGAACAGCTTTCAGGCTTAACATTGATGAATTAATGAAGAGATGCCACTTTTCTGGGTTGTGATCACAACCCAAGGCCGAGAACAATCCTTCAATGTCACAAAAGAGACTGTCAACTTGTGCAAAAAAATTTGGTTATGTCATGATGTCGGCATCGAAACACAGAAATTTTCATACCTGGTGACAGCAAACACCATTCCTGCAGTCTCAAACCCAGCTGCTCGACAGACCCAAATCTCTGACCAAATCGTTCAATTCAGACTGTGTTATCAGATGTGGATTGCCTGATGAGCACAGTTCAAAATCCGGGTCAATGTCACTGTCAGTACCATGCATTGCAGTTTCTTCATCTGGTTTGTCTAAGGTCCAATCCTCTGGTGGTTTTGGGAATTGGAAGACTGTCGTCATGTGGCACGGGTCTCATTGCTGACGGCAGATTAGGATATTCAATTGATTTCTTGTTATTAGTCAAACAGAAGTAACAGTCCGTCACATGGTCTTTCTGTTCATATCATCGGAACAGCAAACGGCATCGTCTTTCAAGTGCCTCTGAGCCAGGCTCTCAGACTGACAGCACATGTCGCACAGCAAATGCGAGGCACCCATTCCTTGTCTTGATCACCAGTTTTGCAGCCGATATACGGATAAGCTTTCTTCACAAGAGCAGTCATCCAACGTCTCTGAGGCACAAGTGAATATTCGCCACATATATAGCAGAATGTATCACGCCTGTTACGACATTTACGAGACATATCGACCGACACCAAAACGTCTATAGCATCAAGCTTACTTACTGTTATATTGCTACAGATACTATACTTTACTATACTGATACTATACACATACACTGACTATCTATATTAACCAAATGAGCAGGATCGTTGTATGCAAGCCACCTTTATAGCATGCTGAGAGAGTGTCAAGCTCGTTCAGACCTGCCCAGGATGTCAACTTCCACAGAACAGCTTCCAACCTGACCTGATTCCATGCCTGGACATGCCCAGGTTGTACAAACCGTTGATGATAAGTCACTTATGGAAGCGAAAATGTTTGGATACAAATATAAGAAAAAATCATGACAAAACTGAACATTTCTCTGAAATGGTATGTGATGGGTAAATTTTGATGTGATATTCATGATCAGCACCCAAAACTCTATGAGACACACCCAACAGAGTTCAAGAAGCACAAACTTTGTTGTGCAGTGTAATTGAAAAGTATTGTTATCATAAGGACACACAGTGAAGATTAGTACAAAGAATAATATTACCTTTATATTTAACAATACACAAAATAATAATTCAGAATTTAGTGACAGAATTCAAGATGCTTATAACTCTATTGATTAAAAAAACCTAAATCTGGAGCCTGATGGCAATAGCTGAAATTTAGGAGAAAGATGATAGCTACTGTGTGACAGAAGTTTCTAACCTGTTTGTAATACTGTTAAATTTGACAATGTTGTTAAGAAGTTTTATATCAAACCAAAATATAAAAGCAAATGTAACAACAGATTCAATAAAGGACTTATTAAAAAGTGTCATTATGCTTTTGTCCATTTTATAACAATTGAATTTTGTAAGAAGGTAAGAAAGCTCCTTTTTCTGTCAGGGGGTAAGAGTATCCCCATAATTTAATTATTCAGTCTCCTTTTGAACAGATAGCACAGGTTTGGCCGTTGCATTGCTAGAGTTGGTGGTCTAACCAAGGTTTCAGGAGCTTCATGTGGTACACACGTTCCCTTGGATGCCAGTTGGGCTGGTAAAGTAAGTAATCCATGAGCCCCTTGCAGTCTAATATTTCATATGGGTCCTGCCAGTGGGCCAGGAGTTTAGAGTGTGTGGTTCAGAACCATCACCCTGTCTCCCAAGGAGAATTCACAAAGCTGGGAGCCCCTGTTGTAGAGCAGAGTCTATGTGGACTGGACATCCTTGAGATGCTCCTTCACTAGAGGACAGAGTCGCTCTAGTATGTTCTGAGATGGTGCGTCTGCTTCCTTTTCCCAGCCTTCTCTATGTAGGTCAAGTAATCCCCTAGGTTATCAACCATTCAGTAGCTCAAATAAGGAGATCCCCATAGAGGCCTGTGGGACTTTGTAAAAAGCAAACAAGACAAATGGTAGAAGCTGATCCCCGTCTTTCCCATCTGTTTGAGTGTTTAATTAAAACACTCATTCTGCCCATCTGGGTCGGTAAATGGATGTCCTGAGTTACTTGATACAGAGCAGTTTGGTGATCTTCCTGAAAGGTGTACCCTGGTCTGTAAGGACTTCCTTGGGGATACCAACATGTGAAAAAAAACCTTACCAGATTCCTGGTAATAGACATAAGATTTAGCCATGCATAGGGATACAACCTCTAGGTATCAGGTGGTATAATCAACAAGGACGAGGATGTATTTATGACCCCAGGCTGAAGGTTCAACTGGAAAGACAATGTCCAAACCAATCCGTTGAAATAGAATGTCAATTAGGGGTAACAGCACAAGACAGGCACAGTCTATTTATTTGTGTGAGTTGATAATCCAGGTCAGGCCTGCAAAAATAGCATACCTCCTCATAAACGTCTGGCCAACAGAAGCACATCATGTTCAACTCCAGGGTTTTTTTCAGTGCCTAAGTGCTCCCCAAGGAGGTGAACATGCGCACATGTTTCACACCCATAGGGGCATGGGACAAAAAACTGGCTTCTCTCCTCACCTTGATGGTTAGTCACTAAATACAACAGATAGTGAGGCCAGGACAGTGTAGATCCATCTGTGGGTTGACCGTCTACTGTCACTACTGCATTCCTTCAGAGAGGCATTGATAACTGTTTAAAGGACGTGGGCAACAAGCGAAACTGAAGCTGTAGCCCGGTGATTGGGTTGAGGTGGCTTCAACAGGCATCCCAGGTTTGATGTTCAGGAGAGGTGTTACCGGGTCTTTAGCACCATCATCACTCAGTGGCAGATCCACAGGTTTCACTGCGTTATATATAGAGCCAATCTCTTCCCAAAAATTACCCCATATACTGTATAGAGGCCTGGGCAACACCACTATACGCAGTCTCTGTAAGGACCCTTGTATTAATAACCAGTAGACTGCAGTGGAATGAAGATGGGCCCTCTTTCAATCATATTGTTCTGATAATAATAATTCTTTACATTTATATAACGCTTTTCTCACTACTCAAAGCGCTCTCCACACAGGGAGGACCCGGGAAGCGAACCCACAATCTTCTTACTGCAAAGCAGCAGCAGCACTACCACCGCGCCACCTGTGAGAATTAAATGGTATGACATAGGATAGGACATAACGGCTCACAACAATGTATGTGTTGCATAGAGGGCATGGACTGTGTGTCCATTCAACTAAGCCACACCGGTGAAAGAAACTGTGAGATTATTTGCCATGGTTGCAGGACAGTATCTTTCTTTCAAAGCCCAACCACATTTCATCGGGCCATCCCCTCGATGACAGTATGTCTCTGCTCTCCGCACAGGTAGCAGCTGATAAACACTTCCTTTTTCAAGGGGACATCTTGATCTCTCTAGTGCCAAGATCTGTCCTCTGTGCTCATGTGAGGTGGGATCAGCAGCAATCCTCCAAACACTCAGTATAACTGGTCACCCAGTGCAACTCAATTAACTCCGCAAGCTCCTCTATGTCTGCCCACTTTTATCTTCAGCTGGGATAGCCAATATGATCTGGGAGAGCATGGAATAGAAAGTCAGCTGTTGCTATTTCAATGATTCCAACAAATTCTCTCCAGTACGGAGCCAACAGGCCAATTTGCTCCAGAGGTAAGTGTTGGGCCTGGCTGGCAGATGTAAGGCCATACTTGGCAAGGATCTTTCATTTGAGCAGCTCTCCATTCCTTCAGGTCATAGTACTGAATGTGTGGAATAGGGCCAGGAGATGAGCTCAGTTGTGCTATGGCCAATGTTGGTGGGTGGCTATCTGCTCAAAAACGTAGAGGAAGGTCTTAACAACATTGTGGGGTCACATTGGGACTGACAGCTAAGCGGGTTCTTGGCCACGTCTTAGGCATATGTCAGGCTCATGTGAGCCTCAGCATCAACCATCTCGCAATGATGAACCTGAAGCTGTGCGATATGATCCATGAGCCACTGCACGAGCTCTTCAAGATTCCCGGGATCTGCCATCTCCTCAGCCTAAATCCTACTGACTGCACCACCTGTGGCCAGGTACAGAAATGACAGAAGACCTCAGGATGATTTGGGGCACCAACTATGTCATCCCATTTAATGCACACACAAAAATAAAACTAACATCTGTCTTGGCATTGCCTTGCCCCAACTTCAGGGTAAAGGCAATAAATAACAGAAAAAAAGTGTTTAAAGGTCATTGAGCGGTCCAACTAATGGCACTTCTTTCTTGCAAATGACGGGTCCTTCCAGGAGTACGGTGGCTTTGATTTTGTGGAAGCAGAAGGGACAAGACTAGGTGCCCTCACTGGCTAGATTCTCTGCACTATGATGAGAGAAGGAGGAGACAGTGTTAGTGGCAGGACCCCCTTGTGGTGCAGCAAGTCATTTTATATCTTCACAGAGCCTGTGAGGAGATCAACAGACGTGTCTGTGTGACAATATATGTACAGGTAGTCATCAACTTATGGCCACATTCAGTTGCAGCAGACCAGTCAAAAGTCGATCTGAGCATAAGACGGACCGGTATATGTATTCAAATCTGGCTTTATGTATAGTACTGTATAATAAGTCCCTTAAGTCATATTGTTTGTTTTATATACTTTTTTATCCTCATTCTTGTGATTTTCTATCTTTTTTTCTTTAAATTATTCTTTCATTTTATTAGTTTCTTTCATTAATTACTTAATTGCTTCATGAATCCTTTTTTTGTCTGTGTTATGTTACGTCATTAGTGTGAGCCTCCCCCAGTGTTCATTGTGTTAACTGTGAGAGGAGGATTTGTACTGGCAGAGTATGAGCACTCTTATGCTTTCTGTTTTAACATTTCAGCCTGTTAATAATAAACATTAACAGATAAAGGAGTTCAGTGTGGTTTCATTACCCCTTCATGGCAGTTTGCACGAAGCGACATCATGCAGAAGCTCCAGAGGATAATGGGATTCAAAGCCAAAGTACAGCAGTACACCATGTGCAGCGAACAACAGTTACAACAAGACACCTGCAATCATTCGTATCTTTTCTATTACATAGTCAAAGTAATTGAAAAGATGAGAGATCACTGGCTCATCCTTAGAATGAAAAAACACTTCTGAAGATGCAGTTTAATAGCACTATCATGAAATACAATAAAAATACAATATAATATGATATTACCAGTGAGAATCATGATGTTCCAAGTGACAAGGGCATAAAACAACCTTACTACTGCTTCTACAGTTTATCAGGGGATTTATTATATATACAGTGCATCTGTAAAGTATTCACAGCGCATCACTTTTTCCACATTTTGTTATGTTACAGCCTTATTCCAAAATGGATTAAATTCATTTTTTTCCTCAGAATTCTACACACAACACCCCATAGTGACAACGTGAAAAAAGTTTACCTGAGATTTTTGCAAATTTATTAAAAATAAAAAAATTGAGAAATCACATGTACATAAGTATTCATAGCCTTTGCTCAATACTTTGGCAGCAATTACAAAATGTGGAAAAAGTAATGCGCTCTGAATACTTTCTGGATGCACTATATATATGTTATAATAAAAGAAACTTGGGTCGAGACATGATCTTCTTCGAAGACATTTTGAAGTCCCGCGAGACTACTTGCATGGTAGACACTTTTAAGTCCCAATAGATACTAGCACGAAAGACACTTTGAAGTCCCGCAAGACTACTTGCGCGTCACACCCTACTTAAAAAAAAATTTTTCAGAGACACTTTAACATCCCGCAAGACAAGGAAGTGAGACAAAAGTAAAGCAGCTGTACAAGCTTTTCAATGATCATGCACAACATGCAGCATGGCACAAGCAGCACCTGGCTTCAAGGACAGCTGCTGTACAGGCTTTTAAATGATCGACGCACAGCACGACATGCAGATCACGCAGCATGAATGAATGAAAATGAATGAAATGAAAAAAACATTCTCTTTAAATTGTATATCCGGTTAAACAAACCAGGGGGTTGGCAAGCAAAGTGAGCTCTCTAGTATATATATATATACTGTGTATATATATATATATATATATATATATATATATATATATATATATATATATATATATATATATATATATAATGTTGGCTTTCTGGATTTTCAGTTGTTTAATAGTTGTACTAGTGATATGCAGAGTGATGAGCTAAGTGAGCTGCATAATCCTTTAAGCTGTATTACTTGAAACTGGATGTTGTTAACACAGGAAATCCCACTTTCAGATAAATGTCAAAAGTTGAGCCTAGTGACTTTTTTGCCTTTTCTGAAGGAAGATGTTTTTCAAGTACATGACATTCTTTACCACATGAGAAAGATCATCTAACATTTTATGTAGCCACATTATGTGATTTTTGACAGTAATGACTTTAAAACAGTGTATAATAAGTAACACAATTACCAGCTTAATCTCAAGTAAAAGAGAAAAAACTCAAATCAGAATAGCAGTGGTATAACATTGAACACAATTTCTCCAGGCCATCCTCAGACTGTACGAACGCCTGAAAACATCCAAGCTATAAGGGCACTAATTTTGCAGTCTCCAAGACATTCAGCACACAAACATGCTTCTGCCTTAGGCATTTCCAACACATCTTTGAGGAGGATTTTGCATGAGGACCTTCATTTCCAGCCATACAAAATGATGGTAGTACAGGAATTCACTGAGAGAGCCTGGGAGAGCCATAGAGAGTTGTGAGCGAACATTCTGCAAACCGTTCATCAAGATGCCATCATCATGTGCAGTGATGAGGCACATTTCCATTTGAATGGTTGCATAAATAACCAAAACTTTTGCTATTGGCCTGAAACCAACTCTCATGAACTTCATCAGAGACCCCTGCACAGTGAGCATGGTACAGTTTGGTGCGCCGTTGCAAAATTTGGCATTGTAGGCCCTTACTTTTTTGAGGAGGGGGAAGCAACAGTCACTGTCACTTCAGAACGTTACATTGAAATGCTAGAGAACTTTTGGGACTGCAAGAACTGGAAGATGTGGATGTGGTGGTTGCCTGGTTTCAACAGGATGAAGCAACATCTCATATGGTGCGGAGATCCATGCCAAGTTTCATGGGAGGTGTTTCCATGGAAGCCGATCTCCCTGTGCATCAATGTTGGGTAGCCCTTCACGTTCACCTGATTTCATTCTGTGAGATTTCTTCTTGTGGGGCTATCTCAAGTCGAATATATACATACACTGACCTCAAAACCTTGAAGTCCTCAAGGACGCTATTTACCATGAAACTGCCGCTATGCCCCTTGAAATGGCCAAACGAGTCATGCAAGTGTTCAGTAATCGTCTCAAAGAGTGTATCACTAATGATGGCCACCACCTTGAAGACATCATTTTTACAAAAAAAAAGAAAAAAAAATCTATTTTGTATACCGTTTCTTGTGTCATAATTATTTATTTTATCTTGTAGCGTTTTTGTAGAATACTAGGGGATTTTGCCCCCTGCTTGCTTTGCTCGTCAACCACCCCGCCTGTGCTATGCGCCAGCCACTTCGCGTCACTGCCGCTCGCGTATGTGGATTTCACTTTCACCAAACAACAAATCTTTTAATTCTCACAGAGACGCTTCTTCATTGGGAAGAAACACTACTTTTCCCCAATGGCAACACAAATTAGACAATCTAAAAGTCTCCGGACTTAAAGTTTAAATCCGAACAATATATTTGATCTCTTTTCGCTGTTCCATTATTTCACTGAGTAATAATGTCCGTTTGTTTGCAATAATGTGATCTTTACTATCATTTTTTGAGATTTTCAAATTTTAGTACTTTCATTATCTCTAACCTGCTCTACATGTGTACCACACCAACATTTTTGAACCTCTTTACGATGTTCTACTTTGTCTTTGTCTTTTATTTCTGGCCCTGGGTGTGGTTAAATCTCTTGGCACAAAGTCTTGTCTCACAGGACTTAAAAGTATCTCTCTGAAAAAGTCACACCTCATCCCAGGCTAAAAAGTCTTGTCTCATCCCAGGATTTTTTTATATAATAGAGAGAAACGTATGAAATGTGGTACTTCTTTTTGGCTCACCCTGTAGAATAGCCAGACCCAGGAAGGATATACTTTTGTTGTTTTTCATCTGATTATGTCTATTTTGTGTTATAACATTTGTTTATTTTTTTCCTATAGTTATTTTAATTTTGTAATAAAGGTGTCAAATTTAGTATCTTTGCTCTTTACTTATTTATGCAGCACCAGAAAACCTGTTAGAATTATAAACTGGCACAATTTTTTATTGAAAAATAAAAATATCCATCAAATATATATTTACTACCTAAATCAATTTTGTTTAGCCATGTAAAGGAGTCATCTTCAGTCTCCCCACTTTATGCCTTGCTCTTGTTGTAACACAAAGCATGTTCAAGGAGTATTATGAAAGGGCAAAAAAGACAAAGAGACAGTTGATCCAAAAATGAGACATAGTCAGATGGAGCAAGGGATCAAAAATGTAAGATCAGAAAAAGTCAGAACTCAAAAGGGGAAAGACTAAATCAGAAGTCAGGGGCAAAACAAAATCGAAAACAAAAGAAACAAACCTAGTACTAGGGCCTAGATGAATTAAGAAACTAACAAAAATACTTGACAAGTTTAACAGTAATTTTATCCACCAAAGGATATTTCATGAAGTGACCAATGCATCTACAAAAGTGTTGTCACTGTGTGTCTTCAGTATGTTGATTGCAGTTACGTGACATCCAAATGCTGCTGTATAAATAAAACTGTCAAACTTAAATTAAAATAAAAATAGACTACAGAAATCAAAATCCTCACAAAAAATGAAACATACAAAAATATCATAAGCCTTATCCAAATCAATAAACATCATATGCAAACATTTCTGTTTTTCTTGAAGCTTCTGTATGATCTGTCTCCATACAAAGACTGTTAACAGTCTCTGGCAAAAAACCAAACTGCTCCTCTACATCCAGGCAAGACTATCTGGCTCAGAGGTAAAAGGTGCGGTTGACCTAGCTGACTGAAGTGTCTCTTCGATAAACTCAGGTAAATCATTCACAACAGCACTCGCAAATTTATACAGCAAAATATATTTTTTCAGGCTCAGAGACACAAATCATTTGGTTCAAACAGCCCAAAGAGGACATCAGCTAGCAAATCACATTCCTCAGGTTTGTACAAAATTACAAAATTGAATGGACTAAAGAAAAGGGACAACTTTTTTGGAAAGGGTGCACATGGATATATCTGTTAGTGTCCAGAAAGTGCTATGAAAGAAAGGCATCCACCCCTACACTTATTTCGTTCACTTCCACCTTGGAAATCAATCCATCTTGTTCAAATTGAAAATACAAATTACTTGGTTAGTGGAGGTTGGGAGCAGACATGAATTTGCTTTTCAAAGCATTAAACATCTGCCGTGCTTCTGAGGTCTAATTCCCCACCACCTCCCCTGGTGAGACTGGTAATTGGAATAATACAACTAACTAATTTTCCTAATGAAATGTCAATAAAAATTGGCAAAACCCACAAAACAATGTGCGTGCTTTATACAATTTGGAGGTTTCCAATTCACAGTAGTGATAACTTTTTCAGGAAGCATTTGAAACCCTGTACCGGTGATTTCCATGGAGAACTACAGACTACTGGTAAAACTCACATCTATAGCGTAACACATTACACTAATTACAATAGCACCTCTCTTATGTGAGTAATATGTGAATTCAATGCTATTAAAATAAGTTCAAATGTTATGTAAACCAAATTTAAATCAATTCTGAGTGGCCCAGCAGATCATAAAAAATCTTATAGATTGTAAGCACTGTACAGATCAAGCTTTGCAATAACAGAAAACCCAAAAAGCCGGCAGAGCTGAGAATAAAGGAGGAGTGTAATTGTTCTTGGGATATTTATTTTAAATCATGGTAATCAATGCACAGCTTGAGAATACCACCTTTCTGCAAGATGAAAATATTCCTGCTGCGACTACACTATTAGATTGATGAATGAATCCAGAAGCAACATTTTCATGGATGTAATTATCCATAATGTAAGCTTACACTTGAGGTAGTGGACAAGTCTTTCCCTTACATAAGTCTGCTCCAGATAAAAGGTCTATTACACAGTTATAAGAGCAATGGGGTGGGAGAAAGAGTGGCTGCTTCTGGCTAAGCCTATCTTCAAACTTAGCTTATGTATTAGGCAACATGCTACCAATACACAGTAAAGTGAGTGTTAAATTGTGAGCTGTAAGACATTATTGAAAACACTATAGACACCAAACGGTTAATTCCTTAACCTTAGAAGAATGTTTTATTAGTCATGGTAAACCCAAAATAATCTGAGGGTTAGAAGATGGTAAAACAGAAAATGAAATATTTTCAGAATGGAGACTCCCTCCCAATTAATTTAGTAAAAGTCACAAATTTCATTAAGCGATCCCCTTCATATTGATATATCAATATCTCTCTATTATAAAAGAAAATCTTGAGATGAGACAAGACTATTGCCAAGAGTCCCATCCTCCTCTCAACCAATTCAGGTTAACAGCCCACGTCTACGATCCTCTCACCTCTCGATAGTGTGAATGCTTTTGTCAGACACAGTTCCTGTGCTCTCACCTCTTATAAAATTTTACGATCAAATTGGTTAAATGTGTATCAATAGAGTATGCTGAAACAGTTGGTGGTGATGTTGTGGAAGATGAAAACATCAACTTACAATATCCAATAGAATATGTACAACCGTTAACATTGTCCGGTCTTCCACTGGCCGAGTTACTGTTGAAAGAAGGATGTATCGTAATGGTATTGTGTAATTAATGTATGAGTGATGGGCTATGCAATAGGACAAGATTAGTTGTATTCAAAATTGGTCAAACAATTCTGACATGTAAAATTTTAACAGGAACGGTAATGTAGTACATCTTCAGGGGATAACATTAGACACCAAAGGAGATCTTGATATGCCATTTGTATTAAAACGTTTACAGTTTCCCGTTAGAATAGCTTTTGCTATGACAATTAACAAATCACAGAGACAAACATTCAAAAAAGTTGGTTTATTTATTAGAGAGAAAGAAATGATATTCACTCACGGACAGTTATACAGTGTGTTGTCACGATGTAACTCCAAACACGGAATTAAAATTCAAAGCGATATTGACAAAAAGTTAATTCCAAATATTGTTTTAACTCAAGTTTTACAGTAAAAGTGTAAGTTTAAAAAGTATTTGCATGTTAATTTCAAACCCAAACAGAATGAAAACGTGTAACGCAACAAATACCTCTAACGCAACAGTTTAGATAGAGAGATAGACACTTTATTAATCCCAAGGGGAAATTCACATACTCCAGTAGCAGCATATTGATAAAAAACAATATTAAATTAAAGAGTGATAAAAAAAAGCAGGTAAAACAGACAATACCTTTGTATAATGTTAATGTTTACCCCCCCCCCCAGGTGGAACTGAAGAGTTGCATAGTGTGGGAGAGGAACAATCTCCTCAGTCTGTCAGTGGAGAAGGACAGTGACAGTAGTCTGTCGCTGAAGCTGCTTCTCTGTCTGGAGATGATACTGTTTAGTGGATGCAGTGGATTCTCCATGATTGACAGGAGTCTGCTCAGTGCCCGTCGCTCTGCCACAGATGTCAAACTGTCCAGCTCCGTGCCTACAATAGAGCCTGCCTTCCTCACCAGTTTGTCCAGGCGTGAGGCGTCCCTCTTCTTTATGCTGCCTCCCCAGCACACCACCGCGTAAAAGAGGGCGCTCGCCACAACCATCTGATAGAACATCTTCAGCATCTTATTGCAGATGTTGAAGGACGCCAGCCTTCTAAGAAACGAAAACGCAACGAATACCTCTAATGCAACAGTTTATTATGTTTTACTATGGTTAATTACTCACTGTAATGTAAAATAGTTAGTTCTATTATGCATATGTAACAATTCCCATGAAAATAACAATCTGGCGCAGTGGATACTGCCTCGTAGTTAGGAGACCTGGGTTCGCTTCCCGGGTCCTCCCTGCGTAGAGTTTGCACATTCTCCCCGTGTCTGCGTGGGTTTCCTCCGGGTGATCCAGTTTCCTCCCACAGTCCAAAGACATGCAGGTTAGGTGCATTGGCGATTCTAAATTGTCCCTAGTGTGTGGGGGTGTGTGTGTGTGTATGTGCCCTGCGGTGGGCTGGCGCCCTGCCCGGGGTTTGTTTTCTGTCTTGCGCCCTGTGTTGGCTGGGATTGGCTCCAGCAGACCCCCGTGACCCTGTAGTTAGGATATAGCAGGTTGGATAATGGATGGATGGATAACAATCTGTTTAAATTAATTAAATTGTACATCTGCTTTCCCATATACGATCGTCAGAGCCGTGAAGTGGGTAGCTCATAGCGCCCGCCCAGGGGTGGTATCCGTCAATAAGGGCGCGCACAAAAAGGCGACCTTCAAAAGGGCGACCTCAATTAGGCGCGGCGAATAAAAGCGCACATAAATAAAAGCGATCTTCAAAAGGGCGACCTCAATTGAGCGCCGAATAAAGGCGCGCGTAAATAAAGGCGAGCTTCAAAAGGGCAACCTCACTTGTGCGGCGAATAACTGTGCGCATAAATAAAGGAGTGCTTCAAAAGGGTGACGTCAATTGGGCGCAGCGAATAAAGGCAAACGCAACAAAATTATTACAGAAAATTTATTAGATAAAGGCAATGATTGAACATATAAAAAGGTGAAAGCAAGAATATTAAAACATCCAATTAATTAATGCATGAACTTCTAACGAACTACTTCTAACGAACTATTTCTAAAGCTCTCTATAATATCGTTGTTTTCAAAATTACAGAAAATTAGATTAAGGCAATGACATTTATTCGGCGCTCAATTGAGGTCATCCTTTTGAAGCGCTCCTTTATTTGCACGCGCATTTATTCGGCGCTCAATTGAGGTCGCCCTTTTGAAGCTCGCCTATATTTACGGGCGCCTTTATTCGGCACTCAATTGAGGTCGCCCTTTTGAAGGTCGCCTTTTTGTGCGCGCCCTTATTGAATAGAACCCCCGGGGGTTGGTGAGCAAAGCGAGCAGGGGGCAGAGCCCTCTAGTAGGTAATATGAATCAGTACTTTTAACTGCTTAATTTCCAAACCATTCTCTATAGAAAGAAAATTTCCTGCAGCCCCAGAATCAATAAATACCCATCTTTCTTCATTCATTATTAAAATCAGTAGTAAAAGATTAGTTTAAGAAAGATTAATTTGGTTTTGATTACAAATGCCTGCCTCAGTAACCCTTTTATGAGGTGGACTCTTTAGTTCCCCTGCAGCTTAGGGCATACAGCAACTTGGTGATCAGGTTCTCCACAATAAAAGTATAGCCCAGAAGAAGCTCTCTGTTGGCTTTCTTGTGGGCTAATGTCTGCTTCCCAATTTCCATTGATTCTTGTTGTTCGACAGTCATGGAACTGGGTTTTTTGACTGTTTGATATCTTCTAAATATCATGATCAAAGTTGTAACAACTCAACCCAAATCCACAGGTAAAGTTTTGAATGAAATAATAAATTATTGATTTTTGCCCTGGTAAGCTTTAATAAGGCATTACAAGCTGTGTGAGTCCAGTCAGGGGTTTCAAAATTAATGCCTGCCTTGCAAGGTTATATATTTTGGGAATGCCCTAAACTCAAGTCATACTGGGAAAAAATGTGCTTTTTTATTGTCAGCTAGTTTCAGATTTATACTTAGTCTAAATCCTCTAAAAGTTTTATATGATGTAATCCCAGATAAAACATTGCTCTGTCATGAAAAATATACTGTGATATGTTACACTATATTCCTTGGTTATCATCTTACTCAGTCTAAAAAATCACCTTCCGTAACTTATGGGAAAAAGGGCATCTTATTTTCTTAAAATTAGAAAGGATTGAATTTTTTTTGTGTGGAACAGTGTAGAGCTTTTTCAGAATTTGGCAAAATAAACAAACACAGCCTTTCTTAAAGGGGAAATGTCATGTTTTTCTACCTTTTAATAGCAAAAAATACTCTTTCATGTGGGAGCTTTGAAAAAAATCACCATGTAAAACACTGTCTTCATATAACTTGCCAGAGAAGATATGTTTCTTTAAATATAGAAAGCAACACTGAATATTGGGGGGTTTATTCTCATAGCGCTCCAATTCAGGAAAAGGAGAAGCACTGATATTGATTTGATTGCAATTTTTAATCATTGTATTGTGATTCATAAAATTCTTAAATTAAAAGTAAAAAGGTGACGTCAATAGCTTTGTTGAGTAGTGAAAAAGTAAGTATACCACATGAAAATTGTTGACTTTTTAACATAGTTGAATAAGCAAACAGAAGATTTTCATGCAAATAGTGCATGTAGATACAGGTTACTGTATATACTTGAATAAAAAAAACATGGAAAATTTCATATCAATAGATGTAATGGTTTACTGGGGGAAAAAGTAAGTACACCCTTGGTCTCAGAAAGTTATTTTCTTTTTTACTCTTTTAGCAAAGGTTACTTCTTGTAGGCATTTTGCATGACTGCCCACCAGCCTTTGACATTGACTCAGTGAAATTTTTCACCACTCCTCTATGCAAAATTGCTTAAGTTTTATGTTCATGGGTTTTCTTTCATATAGTGTCTATTCCCTCAAACCCCCCAAGATTTCAACTAAATTAAAATCAGGGCTTGACCAGACAAGTTCATAACTCTCTTATTTTTTCTGTTTCAGCTGTTCCTTGATGTATTTGTTAGTGCGTTTTGGGTGATTATCATGATGAAAGGTCCAGTTCCAGTTCAACTTTAGCTTTTGAACAGATGTCCTTACATTTTCCTAAAGCACTCTTTGATCTAATGCAGAATTCAAAGTGAACTCAATGACTGCAAGCTACCCAGGCCCTGAGAAAGCCAAGCAACCCTAAACAATATCATTTCCACCACCATAATTCACAACTGGTGTGAGGCTCTTGTGAAAAGCTGTCTTCGGTTTGCGTCAAACATGTCTACAGTAATTATGGCCAAACAACTCTATCCATAATTCATCTTTCAGGGCTGAATGTTCCAGAAGGCCTGGTCTTTGCTGCAATGTTCTTTTTGAAAAGCAAAGGCTTTCTCTTGACACAACTTGCATGCAGATCAAATATGTGTAATATATCTCTGATTGCATGCATTTTGCATCAACTTTTGTAAGAGATACCTACAGATCCTGAAATGAAATCTTGGCGACTTTATCAATATCGGACAGTCAGCTCTTGAGTTGAATTTTCTCTTCCAGCCAATCCTGAGTAAATTAGCATTTAACTGAAATCTGCTTCACTTTGAGATGATTTAAGTCAGGGGTAGGCAACGTCGGTCCTGGAGTGCCACAGTATGTGCAGGTTTTTGTTCCAACCCAGTTCCTTAACGAGAACTCAATTATTGCTGATGAAGCACATATTGCTTAAGTGACATTTTAATGCTTCATTTTAGTGGTCTCGCTTGTTAAGGTTCTCCAACCTTAATTGCTTATTTCAATCTTAAACTGCTGCATTCAGTGTTTTAATTGCTCCTTATTAGCAATAAGATGTAAAAGACAAAGCAGCCAGCAGTTCTCCAGCTAGCTTTTTTCCAATTACATCTGTGTGTGTTCATCATGCACGGTTTGATTTAATAAAACACTTAATAGAAAAATGTGACAGACTGAAAATGATCCGTTTTAGGCTTCAAATCATTTGGATGATATCCTTGGAAAGGAAAAAAATCTACGATATAAAAGCCTTACATTGCACAGACTAACAAGCCATAAAATTAAATAAGGTCTGAGATTGGCAATGATTGGTTTCTAATTAAGCAATTGGGTTGGAATGAAAACCTGTAGCCACTGCGGCTCACCAGGACCGACATTGCCTACCCCTGTTTTACATCTTATTGCTAATAAGGAGCAATTAAAACACTGAATGCAGCAGTTTAAGATTGAAATAAGCAATTAAGGTTGGAGAACCTTAACAAGCGAGACTACTAAAATGAAGCATTAAAATGTCACTTAAGCAATATGTGCTTCATCAGCAATAATTGAGTTCTCATTAAGGAACTGGGTTGGAACAAAAACCTGCACATACTGTGGCACTCCAGGACCGACGTTGCCTACCCCTGATTTAAGTTACAGTGGAATGATTAATTTCAAATAATTTGGCAAATTTTTTAAATCCCTTGCCGGACTCATAGGCTTCTACAACCTTCTTTCTGTGGACCTGAGAGAGCTCTTATCTTTGGCATGATAACATTGCACACATTTAAAGAAAAGAGAACACCAGACCCAAGATATCTGTGGTTTAAATAAGCAGGTTTCCACCTAACCTAATAAAGTTCTAATCATTGGCTCCTAATCTTGAGCAACTGATTATAATTTTAGGACTTTGAAGTGGTGATAAATGTAGGCCTGTTCTTACTAAAATCCAGTTTCCAAATTAGATCAGTCTCAATTGACACCAGTCAGTCTTCCCTGTTCCATTTTAGATTTAAGTCTATTCTTCACTAGCCTTAACTTGGAGAAAGATCATTCACGACTTGTGATTGTAACATTTTTTATTCTCTCACTCTAACATGCTGTAAAACCTCTGGAGTGGGAAAAATGCCTTTAGTGTTTTTCAATTCTCTGAGCTGGACAATCGGCTGTATACGCGCAACCATGCCTTGAACAATAAAAAACACAAAAGAATAACCACTAACAATATAAAAAAAATGCTTTAAACTAGCAATAATTGAAAAATGCATACACAGAACTTTGTGAAACTAAATCACAATAGTATAGCACAAGTGTTTTTTTTATCTCTGTGCTCTCAGTTCCTACTATTAACAGTCTGTAAAGCAAGGATCAAATCAGATCAAATCAAATCAGAATCAGTGTTTTTGTTATGATTCATTTTTTTTATTTTTGTAGCTTTTCCTGGCTGGATATTCAGTAAGTATTAGGGCTCTCAGAATGTACATCACTATTCTAATATAATTTAAATCTATGTGAAAAAAATCTTATTTGAAGAAAAACTTTACATGTAATTGTAAATGAACTTGCACTAATTTTGGCAGTGTGTTACTCCAGAGACAGTACGCTACAATACTTTGCATTTTGTTTTTGTTTTGCACTTCACTTGATCAACATTTTTATCATTTTTAATTGTTAATTTTCATCATCTATATATATAATTCACTAAGCCGCTGCCAGAGCAAGCAAGACACCCATGAAAGCACGCAGCATAAGCAAGACACCCATGAAGGCACGTAGGAAGGGGCGTGGATTCAGTAAGCCGCCGACAAGTAAGACACCCATGGCGCATGCAGGAAGGAGCCACGCCCACCAACTCTAAGACTATTGGATACGACGACAACTCGCAGAGCCACGCCCACCAACTCGGACGCAACGACTTGGAAAAAACGCCGTCATTTATGTTCGTCTGTGCTACAGCACACATGGACCTCTGAGCCACGTTGACTTTTCGGTTACGACACACAACTGCGTGCACCATCGCAAACTATTTTACATGCTATATACAGCAATTCGCATCCACGACAAACATGCGTCTTCTTAGATGGTCCTGCAGGAACACGGAAGACATTTCCCCACCCATTACCAGGCGGTGTGTATGCTTCGAGAACGAGGGTGGACGCGGCAGGACCATCTATGAAGAGGCTGTGTATCGATATATATAATTCACTAAGCCGCCGCCAGAGCAAGCAAGACACCCATGAAAGCACGCAGTGCTTTGAAAGCAGTCAACTCACAAAGCCCAGCCCATTCACCGCAATGTACTGGAGTGTAAAACCATCACAACTACCAGACGCTGTCTATATCTAAGAAGATATATAGAAACTCATTATTCCCTGGCACGCGTCCACCCACGCTCTCAAGGCATTCACAGTGCCTGCTCATGTGCTCGAATGCAACAACTTGCCACACACAAATCTTGCTTAATTTGACTCAACACGAGAAACCTCACCCTGCCCAGACACGGAGAGGATTGACAGATTGATAGCTCTTTCTCGATTCTGTGCGTGGTGTTGCATGGCCGTACTTAGTTGGTGGAGCGATTAGCCTGGTTAATTCTGAAAACGAATGAGACTCCCTCCTGCTTAATAGTTACGCAATCGCCAAGCGGTAGGCGTCCAACTTCTTAGAGGGACAAGTGGCTTTCAGCCACGTGAGATTGAGCATTAACAGGTATGTGATGTCCGGTACTGCACGCGCACTACACTGAATGGATCAACGTGTGTCTAACCGGCGCCGACAGGCGTGGGTAAGCTGTTGAACCCCATAATGAGCACCGGGGCTTGCAATTGTTCCCCACAAACGAGGAATGCCCATTGAGTGCGGGTCATGCGCTCCCTCTGAATACGTCCCTGCCCTGTGTACGCACTCCACCCCCCATCCACCATGGTCGGGTGACTTGGTGGATTACATATAGAAAAGCAGCCGGAACCGCAAAGAACAATGAAAGGACAACGTGGCTCAGAGGTGCACAGACGACAGCGACTCAGGTGAGGAGTTGGGGGAGGGCACATGAGCAGGCAGTGCGTACTGAACGATGATTGTATGTTGGTTTGTAGCGTGCATTGTTGCAATATTACTTTTCTTGGTGGTTTATTACATTACGGATTTTGCACATGTTCAATTTTGTCCCTCTGCTTAAAAAACATTAAAAAAGCTGACAAAAAGTGGCCGACAAATTAAATGCGTGTGCATTGTGCTTACTGAATGCAGTGTTACGGATTTTGCAAATGTTCATTTTTTTCCCTCTGCTTAAAAAACATAAAAAAAGCGGCATGATTATGCGGCGTATACTACGCCGCGGATTGGTATGCAGCGTGTAAAACAGTTTGTTTGTCGCGGATAATTTGCCTTTTACTTTAACACAAAGACAATTTCCTGTTAGATTTGCCTTTGTGATGACAATTAATAAGGCACAGGGCCAAACTTTCAAAAAGATATGCATGTATCTGCCAAAACCAGTGTTCAGTCACGGACAGTTGTATGTTGCTCTCTCCAGAGTTCCATCTTTTCATTCACTTACTGGTATGCCTGCAGGAACACGTGCACCGAGCGACACACACACACACACATACAGGCGCACGTGAGAGAGAGCAAGCGCTGGACACATATGAATAATAATACTTCATTACATTGATATACCGATGTTTTCAGTATTCAAAGCGCTATCCACAAAGGGAGGAACCAGAAAGCGAACCCAAAGTCTTCCATAGTCTCCTTACTGCAAAGCAGCAACACTACCACTGCGCTACAAGGCAGTTAAAGAATGCACCGGGCTCGATTTTGTTTTCACTTTTGTTTGGACAACTGTGTCGTTCAGGAAGTGTTCACCCATCAATACATAATTATGCGGCGTATGCTACGCCGCGGGTTGGCTAGTCATTTATAAAACAGACAGATGTTTGTACCACACTGCTCTGGTTTTTGGTTAAAGGCTGTACTAACAACTGATTATAAACATGTCTCCAGCACACTTAACATTAATTTTGCCCCTGTTCCAGTTCCGTTTCACTCATGAACCTGAAATCCCAGATTTGCTGTTGTTTTACATTAAAATCGTTAAATATTCATCATACCAAACAATAGCTAATTTATTTCTTCATTAAACATAATAGGAAGTAACTGTTATATTTCTGATTTTCCTTTTATTATAAATGGTTTAAAAAACAAACACTTCAAACGTCATTTTCAGTGTCAGGAAACAACCTCAACCAACACATATCTTTGGCTTGACAAATTATTTGTAAACCAAAACCAAATGAGCAGTAAGTATTAAGGTTACCCGTGTATGTTATTCTTTGACCACTGACACCTTGTTCTATAATGTATCAAATCAGTGCTTCAGTTACCTTGAAACAAATTTAACAGAGAGACGAGAAAAGTAAGTAAAATAAAGTAGGAGCCTTACCAAATTATTTAATTATTTACCAGCATTGCCTACATTACTCTATTAATTAACTTTTACTCTATTAAAGTTAACTTCCGGCACCGCCGAAAGTGGCAGCCTTTTCAGCAGCTCCGTGTATGACTGTATGTGAATGTGTACTTTTCTACTTTTATTTTTCTATTTTTATTTATTGATCACTCCTATCACTTTATTTTATGTGGATTCATTCCCTGGACACACTTACTTTTACAACGTGGGCATGGATATTTACACGCAGAGACTCGTCTATTCAAGTACTCAACTTTGAGCGCTGAGAACAAATGCTAGTATCGGTGTGGTTCCCTATTTACCCAACGAGGTAAGAAGGCGGTATCGTGGCAGCAGAGCTGGCACTAAGCTAAAAATGAAGCGGCTTGCGAGAAAGTGGTGTTTTAAGCCTTCGGTGCCTTCTGTGATTCTGGGGAATGTGAACTCAATCTCAAATAAGATCGATGAACTGGCTGCGCTGGTGAAAAATGTCAGAACCTACAGAGAATGCAGTTTGTTGTGCTTTTGCAAAACGCGGCTAACTACCACCATCCCAGATGCTAACGTGGAGCTACCCGGGTTTAGCACAGTTAGAGCGGACAGAGATGCAAGTACCTGTGGGAAGCACAAAGGAGGAGGACTCGCTCTCTATGTTAATACACGGTGGTGTAACTCTGGACATGTTAACGTCAAAGTCTCCACTTGCTGCAGGGACATCGAATTGTTGGCTGTAAGTTTGCGTCCCTATTACTTGCCCAGAGAGTTTGGACACGTCATTGTTGTCATCGTGTACATCCCTCCTCGGGCGGACATAGAGACAGCGAGTGACATCGTCCATCCTGCTGTTGCTAAGTTACAAATGCAGCACCCTGAGGCGCTTGTGCTAATCACTGGAGACTTTAACCATGTGACGGTGGACAAACCATTACCTGCCTTCTCCCAATTTGTGGACTGTAACGCCCGGGGAAATAAGACTATTGATTTACTGTATGCAAACGTTAAAGACGCATACAGTGCCACCCCGCTGCCTGCGCTTGGGAAAGCAGATCATAACCTGGTTCTGCTTCAGCCTCACTACAAACCAAAAGTAAGGGTCCTACCTACAATCACACGATCATTCAGGAAGTGGACCCCGGAGGCAGAGAAGGCTCTGAGAGAATGTTTTGGAACTACAGACTGGGATATCCTGCAGGGATCACATAGTGAGAACATTGAGGAAGTTGTTGACTGCACTACTGACTACATCAACTTCTGTATGGATATTGTAGTTCCAGTAAGAACTGCACGCTGCTATGCTAACAACAAGCCATGGATTACAAGCGACATTAAGGGCCTTTTGAACCAGAAGAAAAGGGCTTTTAAAGGCGGTGATCAGCATTAGCTCAAGCGCGTGCAGATGGAACTCCGAGTCCAGCTCAGGGCGGCGAAGGAGCAGTACAGGAGAAAGCTGGAGCAGAATTTGCAGAATAACAGCATGAAGGAAGTGTGGGATGGGATGAAGATCATCACTGGCTGCAGCTCGAAGTGGGGTACCACCATCGAGAGAGACGTGAAGACAGCAAACCAAATGAACAACTTCTTTAACAGGTTTGACCACCCTAACCCACTCTCACTCTCACCTCGGAGTACTGCACTTTCCACACATCCTTCTGCTGATACCAGCATAGGAGAGACATCCCCACCCATAATTACAACAGCGCAAGTGAGCAGAGAGCTGAGGAGACTTCGTGCCAGCAAAGCAGCGGGTCCAGATGGAGTATCGCCACGACTGCTGAAGGTCTGTGCATCGGAGCTGGGTCCTCTACAGCGCATCTTCAACCTGAGCCTGAAACAGGGGAGCGTCCCGAGGCTTTGGAAAACAAATTGCATCACCCCAGTCCCAAAGGTATCACGTCCTAGTGAGCTGAATGACTTCCGGCCTGTTGCTCTGACATCACATGTGATGAAGACCATGGAAAGGCTGCTGCTTCACCACCTGAGGCCACAGGTTCAACATGCCCTCGACCCCCTGCAGTTTGCATATCAGGAGAAGGTGGGAGCGGAGGATGCCATCATCTATATGCTACATCGATCACTCTCTCACTTGGACAGAGGCAGTGGTGCTGTAAGAATTATGTTTCTTGACTTCTCTAGCGTTGTCAACACAATCCAACCTCTGCTCCTTAGGGACAAGATGACAGAGATGGGAGTAGATTCATACCTGGTGGCATGGATCATGGACTATCTTAAAGACAGACCTCAGTATGTGCGTCTTGGAAACTGCACGTCTGACATTGTGGTCAGCAACACAGGAACGCCACAAGGGACTGTACTTTCTCCGATCCTGTTCAGCCTATATACATCGGACTTCCAATACAACTCGGAGTCCTGCCACGTGCAAATGTTTGCTGATGACACTGCTATCGTGGGCTGCAGCAGGAATGGGTAGGAGGAGGAGTATAGGGACCTAATCAATGACTTTGTTAAATGGTGCGACTCAAACCACCTACACCTGAACACCAGCAAAACCAAGGAGCTGGTGGTGGATTTTAGGAGACCCAGACCCCTTATGGACCCCGTGATCATCAGAGGTAACTGTGTGCAGATGGTGCAGACTATAAATACCTGGGAGTGCAGCTGGATGATAAATTAGACTGGACTACCAATACTGATGCTCTGTGTAAGAAAGGACAGAGACGGTTATATTTCCTTAGAAGGCTGGCATCCTTCAACATCTGCAATAAGATGCTGCAGATGTTCTATCAGACGGTTGTGGCGAGCGCCCTCTTCTACGCGGTGGTGTGCTGGGGAGGCAGCATTAAGAAGAAAGACGCCTCACGCCTGGACAAACTGGTGAGGAAGGCAGGCTCTATTGTTGGCATGGAGCTGGACAGTTTGACATCCATGGCAGAGCGACGGGCGCTCAGTAGGCTCCTATCAATTATGGAAAATCCACTGCATCCACTAAACAGTGTCATCTCCAGACAGAAGAGCAGCTTCAGCGACAGAGTGCTGTCACTGCCCTGCTCCACTGACAGACTGAGAAGATCATTCCTCCCCCAAACTATGTGACTCTTCAATTCCACCCGGGGGGGTAAACGTTAACATTATATAAAGTTATTGTCTGTTTTTACCTGCATTATTATCAATCTTTAATTTAATATTGTTTTTTTTTATCAAGTATGTGAATTTCCCCTTGGGATTAATAAAGTATCTATCTATCTATCTATCTATCTATCTATCTATCTATCTATCTATCTATCCATCCATTTTCCAACCCGATGAATCCGAACACAGGGTCACGGGGGTCCGATGGAGCCAATCCCAGCCAACACAGGGCACAAGGCAGGAACCAATCCCGGGCAGGGTGCCAACCCACCGCAGGACACACACAAACACACCCACACACCAAGCACACACTAGGGCCAATTTAGAATCACCAATCCACCTAACCTGCATGTCTTTGGACTGTGGGAGGAAACCGGAGCGCGCGGAGGAAACCCACGCAGACACGGGGAGAACATGCAAACTCCACGCAGGGAGGACCCGGGAAGCGAACCCAGGGCCCCAGATCTCCCAACTGCGAAGCAGCAGCACTACCCACTGCGCCACCGTGCCGCCCTCTATCTATCTATCTAATTAATAATAGGAAAAAGCTCATGATGCTCAGAAAAACTGGAAAGAAGCCTGTTCTTGATTTTATTACGGGGACACTAATCTAACAACACCTTGATATGTCAAGAAGGAAAGCAATATATTTATGGTGATTGGAATAAAAAATGTTTTAGTTTACACCATCGTGATTAATTTAAATACTGGTACAGGTTCAACATGACCTAGCTTTCATTGATGTATCAATGTAAAGGTTATACTTGACTAAGCTATTCTTTAACTCACTTTGAATGACACAGGCAACAACCCACTTCCCTAAAGGGGTACATTCTTTGTCATTTGTAGCAGCATTGAAGTTGTAGCTACTGTATAATTTCTTCCTTATTTTCCCTGCAAGGGTTTTTTTTTTCTTTTTCTATTTTCTTGTCTTCTTAAGAAAGTCAAAGCTAGGGGCTGTCAAAAATGGTATTTAAACCCCATTGAGGCATTCCTTATGTGATTTTGGGCTATACAAGAAATAACTTGTTGTTGTATGTGGTCCACAATATGACAAGATGTAAAATGATGCTTAACAATTATTTTACAATATTCAAATGTATTGCATTTCATAAATTTAGGATTTTAACAATATTCACTTTTGACAATGAAAAATAACTCTTTGACTTACAGATTTCTAGAAGCATGAGCAATGCAGCCATGGACATCTTCTATTTTAACAGAGCCTTTAAATATAATTCACTTTTCAGAAAATTGTAAAATTTCAAATAACAGCAATACATTGCTTTCCTGTGCATTCCATGCTGTATGTATATCAGTTGTGTATGAAGACAGCTACTTCTTTCCAGTCTGAGGTGTCTGAATGATTTTGTAGTGTCACATAGTCATAATATGGGATGCAATTGATCTGGATAGATCTGAAATTTAGACATTTTGCAAAAATAATTTCAGCTGTTACAAACATACAAGAATAACTGTGAAAATCACAGATACCGTATGATACAGAAGGGACCTCCTGTGAGCCCACTACCTGCAGAAGGAATAGGGCCGGGTGCAGTATGTTCTTGGCAGCGATCGAAGACAGAGGCCTTGGTGGTCTGGAACACAGACATACAAACTGACTCTTGGGAGATGGAAAGTAACCTCTCTTTGGGGCGAATGACCCAGAGTTAGTGGGTGATGCAGAGAGGTAATAACTAGATATAGTTGGGCTCACATCAACCCACTTGCTTGATTCTGGAACCAAACCCCTCGAAAGAGGCTAGACTCTCCTTTACTTTTGAGTTGCCCCAAGGGAAAGGCATCAGAAAGGAGTGGGCTTATTATTGTGTCACTGCCTGGTTGATGGCATATTGGAGTTTGTCCCAGAGAACAAGAAGGCTGCCTCTGCATCGCTGAAGGTTGCTGATGGGAGGACTCTTGACTGCCATATGTGCCCATGCACCAAATATCAGTTCTGAGAACCAGGCTTTCTTGGAGTCACTGGAGGGGATCCTGGAAAGTGTCCCAGATGGAAACTTCATAGTTCTGTTGGGAGACTTCAACACCCACATGGGTGATGATGGAGACACCTGGAGAGGCGTGATAGGGAGGAAGAACCTCACTAATCTAAACCCAGGCAGTGTTTTGTCATTGGACTTCTGTGCTAGGCATGATTTGTCCATAACAAGCACCATGTTTGAATATAAGGTGGCTCATAAGTGTCCTTGGTACCAAAGCAAAAATCTATGATTAATTTCATAATCATATCATTAGATTTGCAGCCATATGTTCTGGACACTCGGGTGAAAAGAGGAGCAGAGATATCAAGTGATCACCACCTAGTGGTGAGTTAGATCAGATGGTGGGGGCAGCGCCTAGACAGACCAGGAAAGTTCAAGCAAGTAGTGAGGATGTACTGGGAAGACCTGGGGTTGGGGCCTTGTCCAGAAGTCTATCAACTCCCGCATCCCTGGGGAGGCTGAGGACACAGAGTCTGAATGGGCCTTGTTCAAAGCCTCTATTGTGGAAGTGTTCTAATAAAACGTCCAGAAAAGGCCTTAGATGACCAGTAGACCTACATGTACGCTTGTGTGTATGCAGAGTGGTAAAATATAGATTTTGTTCTGGATCTGGTAAAGGCTGGTAATATAGGGATATTTCATGATTTTATGGGGATCTCTCTGAAAGAATCCGAAACGAATCTCTACAATTAACTTTTGCTATAGTGCACTTGGCAAAGTTACGACGGCGTGACAATATTATTAGGGATTTAAGTGAAGATTGCAATTTGGATAATAAATTACCATTGTTAATAAGACTAAGAGATGCACTGAACTGAATTTCCTGGGACTGGCACAGACGACTGCAGTGCCAGGGGCATGACAGGGGCCCCAGGCCCAGAGCCCGACAACAAAAAAAAAAATTGTAAGTCGGGGCCAGGTTGGGGCCCAATGCGGATGCGTAGTTCACATATGCTTAAGAATGTCCTTGACTGGACAGATGAATACTGGAAAAATATAAACTGGTCTGATAAATCTTGATTTTTGCTGAGGCACACAGATGTTAGGATCAGAATTTGTCTCCAACAGTATGAAACCATGTATCTAATTTGCCTTGTGTCAACAGTCCAGGTTGGTGGTGATGGTGTTATGGTGTGGGGAAAATTCAATCATTCAAAACTTGAACGCCACAACCTTTTTGGGCATTGTTTCAGACCATGGGCATCCCTTCATGGACACAATTTACCCATCTTCTGTTAGCTACTTCCAGGATGATAATGCACCATGTTACAAAGCAAAAGCTGCTTCAGACAGGATTCAGGAACATTACAGTGAGTTCAGTGTTCCTCAGTGGTCTTCCAAGCCACCAGATTTTAATCTAATAGTATACATTTGGGATGTGGTAGAATGGGAGATTTGCAGCGTAAATGTACAGCTGAAAAATCTGCAGTATTTGTATAATGTAATAATGTCAACATGGACCAGAATCTCAAAGGAACATCTAGTGGACTCCATGCCATTATATATTAAGGCTGTTATGAGAGCAAAATGATAGCCTACTCAATATCAGCATAGTGTTCCTAATAATTTGCTCAATGAGTGTTAAGTAGCACACTTTGCTGGATGAATACCACCACTTTGCACAGTTTCTCTTATCTTGAATTCTTGTTTCTTTATGTACAGTATCTAATAGTGCTTTCACTAATACCAAACATTTGGCCAACAGCTGTGTACCAATTTCTTTCATATTTATCTAAAATCTTTTTGTTGATAAGCATTACTTTCTTCTCTCTTTGTGGTATTCATGCTCCACTTTCTAAACTTTAAGTCAAACCCATGTTAGCAAAAAGTGGTATTAAATTGACACATGTAATGGAAGCACACATGCAGGGGAAAGTGTAGTTAAGCAGCATAGGATGGTGGTCTGTAGGATGATGTTGGAGATCAATTAATGATACTTAAATTATATTATATTAAGTACAAAATCTGATCTGTGTCTTCTCACCGAAACCTGGCTTAGTAAATGTGACACTGTCCCCCTAGCTGAGGCGTCACCAGATGGATACTCGTTCCTTCATAAGTCTAGAGATTCAGGTCGAGGAGGGGGCCTTGGAATAATTCATTGTAACAAAATGCAAATCACTTCTAAAAATTTAGGCAACTTTACATCCTTTGAAGCATTCATTTTAAATATTAAAACAGATTCCAACACAATTATAGTGCTAGTCTATAGACCACCAGGGCCGTATACATTGTTCATGTCTGAATTTAGCAACCTTTTATCTGACTTGGCTATAAATTATGATCACGTAGTACTGATGGGAGATTTTAATGTACACATTGATGTGGAAACTGACACTTTTAGCAAATGTTTTACTTATTTGTTAAATTCAGTAGGATTTTGTCAGAATGTCAAAGGTCCAACTCATAATCATAACCACACATTAGATTTAATAATAACTTACAAAGTTGAAATTCAAAATTTAATTATTACTCCATTAAATGAAGTTATTTCTGATCACTACTTAATTACATTTGATTTAGTCCTGCCCTTGCCAACACACTCCCAGATTAAAACAAAGACAGTGCGACATCTAGATTGTAATTCTGCTTCAAAATTTATAGATACTTTGAGTAAGTCGAGTGTAATTGTGGAAAACCATTTAGATCAGTTAACATCAAATGTAAACACGGAAAACAATTTAGATGAGCTAACATCACATTATAATGTGACCTTGAGAGATGCTCTGGACACAGTGGCACCCCTTAAAACAAAAATGATCAAAGCACATAGAAACTCTCATTGGTTTAATGAAAACACTCGAGCTCTTAAATTAGAGTGTTGAAAACTGGAACGCAGATGGAGAACAACAAAGCTACAGGTCTTTCAAATTGCATGGACAGAGAGTGTTAATAAATATAAAAAAGCCCTCTTTAAAGCTCGGTCAGAATATTATTCTACATTAATAGATAGCAATAATAAAAATCCTCGGGCACTGTTTAGAACAGTGGCTAAATTAACAAATGGAAATTCAGATCAACAGTGCAAAATACCAACAGACATTAGCAGTACAGACTTTATAAACTTCTTCAATGAGAAAATTTAAAATATGAGATCCCAGATCTCTGCATCACAGTACAAACCAAATACTAGCTTAGCAGACCCTGTCTCACATTGCACTCAGCACTTTAGTAATTTTAATCCTGTAACTGAGCAGGAAGTCTTAAGTTTAATTTCTAAAATGAAGCCCACTACTTGTTCCCTAGATCCAGTGCCAACAAAACTAGTAAAAAGTGCAATGGATGTTCTTGCAGCGCCTATCCTAAACATTATCAATAGTTCATTATTCCATGGCACAGTACCTGATGCACTAAAAGTGTCAGTCATTAAACCATTACTTAAAAAGTCAGACCTTGACCCACATATACTAAATAATTATAGGCCTATTTCAAATTTACCGTTTCTCTCTAAAATACTAGAAAAAGTAGTCGCCAGTCAGCTTCAGACACACCTTACGCATTACAATTTATTTGAGAAATTCCAGTCTGGTTTTCGCACTGGTCATAGTACAGAAACGGCACTAACACGGGTTGTAAATGACATTCTGATATCCTCTGATGAAGGAAACTCCACTGTAATTATGTTGTTGGACTTAAGTGCAGCATTTGACACCATCGACCATTCTATTTTACTGCACAGGCTAGAAAATGATGTTGGGCTTACAGGCACCGTGCTCGCTTGGTTTAGTTCTTACTTATCAAATCGATTCCAATATGTACAGAAATGTGCTGACAGTACTCCATCATTATACACAGAAGTTCAATATGGTGTCCCGCAGGGCTCAGTACTAGGACCTTTACTGTTTTCACTTTACATGCTTCCACTGGGATCTATCATTAGGAAACATAATGTTAATTTTCACTCGTATGCAGATGACACCCAGTTATACCTTTCATTTAAATCAAATGAAGTTTCTCCAATGTTGTCTTTAATTAGTTGTGTTAGTGAATTAAAGGAGTGGATGAATAAGAACTACTTGTCTTTAAATACAGATAAAACAGAGATGTTAATTGTTGGAGGGAATGATGCTGATCACAACAATATTTTGTCATCATTTAACTCAGTGGGAATCCCAGTCAATTTTACTGAATCAGCCCGCAATCTAGGAGTTATCTTTGACTCTAGCATGTCATTTAAAGTGCATATTACAAAGTTGTCCAAAACATGTTTCTTCCATCTTAAAAATGTTAGGAAATTAAGGTGCTTTTTAAATAAACAGGATTCTGAGAAACTAATTCATGCATTTATCTCTAGTAGGATTGACTACTGCAATGCGGTGTTCACTGGATGTTCAAAACTGTTCTTTATACAGCCTCCAGTTAATCCAAAATGCGGGCTGCGAGAATTATTACAAGAACAAGAAAATACGAACACATAACTCCAGTTCTTAAATCCTTACACTGGCTCCTGGTTAAGTTTAGGGCAGATTTCAAAATCCTTCTTTTAACATATAAAGCATTAAATGGTCGAGGTCCGGCTTACTTGTCTGAACTTATCATGACTTACAAACCAGAGCGCACATTAAGATCTCAAGATGCCGGTCTGCTTATGATTCCAAGGATTAATAAAATAACAGTGGGAGGTCGAGCTTTTAGTTACAGGGCCCCTAAACTGTGGAATGGTCTGCCTGCTACTATAAGAGATGCCCCTTCGGTCTCAGCTTTTAAATCCCGGCTGAAGACTCACTACTTCAGTTTAGCATATCCTGACTAGAGCTGCTGATTAACTGTACAGACTGCATCTCTATTGTTAGTCATTAGCACTTAAACATAAGTAACATGACAGTTATAATTGTATACTAACCCTCACTTATTCTGTTTTTCTTCTCGGTACTCAAATGTGGCACTTGGTGCCATGGCCCACCTGCCAAGTTGTTTTGCCTGCCTAAGGAAAAGTCATCCCAGATGGAGGATCGCGGGAATCGTGGGAAAGAGGGGTCCTTTCATCGGATTGGCTGGCCCAGCACTGTTTCAGCCGTGGAATGGCCAAATGGGGGAGGCAGCTTGAAGGATGAGGTCTCCAGGACTCTATACAAATCCAAATCTTATTATGGGATATATCATCTACTGTTAAATTCTGCTCTGTACTTCTAAAATTTATATTTTTTATTTCTTACTATATTGAGAAATTGTTCTGTTCTGTGTACTGCATTGTATTGTATTGACCCCCTTCTTTTGACACCCACTGCACGCCCAACCTACCTGGAAAGGGGTCTCTCTTTGAACTGCCTTTCCCAAGGTTTCTTCCATTTTTCCCTACTAGGTTTTTTTTTGGGAGTTTTTCCTTGTCTTCTTAGAGAGTCAAGGCTGGGGGGCTGTCAAGAGGCAGGGCCTGTTAAAGCCCATTGCGGCACTTCCTGTGTGATTTTGGGCTATACAAAAATAAACTGTATTGTAAACTGTATTGTATAAGAAGAGGAAGAGAGTTAGGGCAGAGCCAAGGATAAAATGGTGGAAGTTGAAAAAGGAAGAATGCAAGGTTGAGTTTAGGGAGAAGGTGAGGCAGGCACTGGGTGGTAGTGAAGAATTACCAAACAGTTGGGAAACTACAACAGATGTAGTAAGGGTGACAGCAAGAAGGGTGCTTGGTGTGACATCTGGACAGAGGAAGGCGGAAAAGGAAACCTGGTGGTGGAATGGGGAGGTACAGGAGAGTATACAGAGGTAGAGGATGGAAAGAAGAAGTGGGATAGTCAAAGAGATGCAGAAAGTAGACAAGATAGATAGATAGATAGATAGATAGATAGATAGATAGATAGATAGACAGACAGACAGACAGACAGACAGACAGACAGACAGACAGACAGACAGACAGACAGACAGACAGACAGACAGACAGATAGATAGATAGATAGATAGATAGATAGATAGATAGATAGATAGATAGATAGATAGATAGATAGATAGATAGATTCACATACTCCAGCAGCAGCATACTGATAAAGAACAATATTAAATTAAAGAGTGATAACAATGCAGGTATAACAGACAGATCTCCTCAGTCTGAGCAGGACAGTGACAGCAGTCTGTCGCTGAAGTTGCTCCTCTGTCTGGAGATGATACTGTTCATTGGATGCAGTGGATTCTCCATGATTGACAGGAGCCTGCTCAGTGCCCTTCGCTCTGCCATGGATATCAAACTGTCCAGCTACGTGCCTTCCTCACCAGTTTGTCCAGGCGTGAGGCATCCCTCTTCTTTATGCTGCTTCCACAGCACACCACCACGTAGAAGAGGGTGCTCGCCACAACCGTCTGATAGAACATCTGCAGCATCTTATTGCAGATGTTGAAGGACTCCAGCCTTCTGAGGAAGTATAGTCGGCTCTGTCCTTTCTTACACAGAGCATCAGTATTGGCAGTCCAGTCCAATTTATCATCCAGCTGCACTCCCAGGTATTTATAGGTCTGCACCCTCTGCACACAGTCACCTTCAGAGTACAAGGAGATAAGGCACAAGGTCAAGAGAGGGTTGTCGAAGGCTAAAGAAAAGGCATTTGATGAGTTGTATGAGTGCTTGGGCACTAAGGAGGGAGAAAAGGACCTGTACCGATTGCCTAGACAGAGGGACCAAGCTGGGAAAGATGTGCAGCAGGTTAGGGTAATTAAGGATAAAGATGGAAACGCACTCACAAGCGAGGAGAGTGTGTTGAGCAGATGGAAAGAGTACTTTGAGAGGCTGATGAATGAAGAGAATGAGAGTGAGAAGAGGTTGGATGATGTGGAGATAGTGAATCAGGAAGTGCAACAGATTACGAAGTAGGAAGTAAGGACAGTTATAAAGAGGATGAACAATGGAAAAGCTGTTGGTCCAGATGACATACTTGTGGAAGCATGGAGGTGTTTAGGAGAGATGGCAGTGGAGTTTTTAACCAGATTGTTTAATGGAATCTAGGAAAGTGAGAGGATGCCTGAGGAGTGGAGAAGAAGTGTACTGGTGCCGATATTTAAGAATAAGGGGGATGTGCAGGACTGTAGTAACTACAGGGGGATAAAATTGATGAGCCACAGCATGAAGTTATGGGAAAGAGTAGTTGAAGCTAGGTTAAGAAGTGAGGTGATGATTAGTGAGCAGCAGTATGGTTTCATGCTAAGAAAGAGCATCACAGATGCGATTTTTGCTGTGAGGGTGTTGATGGACAAGTATACAGAAGGCCAGAAGGAGTTGCATTGCTCTTTGTGGACCTGGAGAAAGCATATGACAGGGTGTCTCGAGAAGAGTTGTGGTATTGTATGAGGAAGTCGGGAGTGGCAGATAAGTTTGTAAGAGTTGTACAGGATAAGTAGGAGGGAAAGGTGACTGTGGTGAGGTTGCTGTAGGAGTGACGGATGTATTCAAGGTGGAGGAGGGATTACATCAGGGATTGGCTCTGAGCCCTTTCTTATTTGCAATGGTGATGGATAGGTTGACAGACGAGATTAGACAGGAGTCCCCGTAGACTATGATGTTTGTTGATGACATTGTGATCTGTAGCGATAGTAGGGAGCAGGTTGTGGAGACCCTGGAGAGGTGGATATATGCTCTAGAGAGGAGAGGAATGAAGGTCAGTAGGAACAAGACAGAATTCATTTGTGTAAATGAAAGGTAGGTCTATAGAATGGTGAGGATGCAAAGAGTAGAGTTGATGAAGGTGGATGAGTTTAAATACTTGTGATCAAAAGTACAGAGTAATGGGATTGTGGAATAGAGGTGAAAAAGAGAGTGCAGGAGGGTGGAATGGGTGGAGAAGAGTGTCAGAAGTGATTTGTGACAGACGGATATCAGCAAGAGTGAAACTGAAGGTCTACAGGACGGTAGTGAGACCAGCTATGTTATATGGGATGGAGATGGTGGCACTGACCAGAAAGCAGGAGACAGAGCTGGAGGTGGCAGAGTTAAAGATGCTTAGATTTTCACTGGGTGTGACGAGGATGGACAGGATTAGAAATGAGTACATTAGAGGGTCAGCTCAAGTTGGATGGTTGGGAGACAAAGTTAGAGAGGTGAGATTGCGTTGGTTTGGACATGTGCAGAGGAGAGATGCTGAATATATTGGGAGAAGGATGCTAAGCATAGAGCTGCCAGGCAAGAGAAAAAGAGGAAGGCCTAAGAGATGGTTTATGTTTGGCTGATGCATAAAGGTTATACTTATACACTTCTACAGTTGGAAATACTTGTTTTATGTTTTTTTAACAGTAAAAGTTTTTTCATTGCAGAGGACTTATAAAAGAGGATTATTATTTTACCTTATTTAAAGTCATATGTAATCCTAAGTATTTTTTTGAAAGATTTAAACATGTAAATTATTGTACATTAAGTTAAGGCATACATTTTGTTGACAGTAAAGTCTAACACTGTACATCTATAATCGATTAGTGGAGTATGACATAAGAGCATCAATGCAAGGTTTCTGCATCTCATAATCTTGCAAACTGACCACTAATGATAATCAGTTACCAATATTTGTCAAACTACTTGCCACTAGTTGCTTGTGCATGATTTAGTCCAAGGTTTCTAATTTTTGTTAATTTTTTTTTCATTCTTGTGTTGTGTTGTGCATCTTCACTCCTTTATTTCACATTTTGGATCCTTTGTTGATATGGGTAACAAGAGATGTGTGCCCTATTTGCAAGTGTGTTGTATCATGGCAGACATCTTTTTTAAGAGAAAGTCATGTACTTGTGATTCTATTTAAGGATTATTTGACATTGTTTTACTTACTGCTTTAAGCTTGTGTAGTCGATTTAATTTGGCTGCTGATTTCTTAAACCACTGTCACACAATACCTGCTCTATCCGTTTAACTCCTCTAGCTTTGTCGAAGAAAGACCTCCATCTCAGTTTAGTAAATATAGTCCACTTTTTTTTTAAAGATCAAATCATTCATGACAGCTTGCATTTTTAGTTTTATCTCAGTTAAAATTATTGGTAAGGGTATTGCTTCTGTTAATCTTCAACTGGATTCAATAAATGGATTGAAAATGTAAAAAGTGACAAAGAAGCTAACCTTTCATCATCAATCTGGCATGTAGAAGGATAGTCCCACTTAGTAAATGTAGCTAGACCTTTGTATTCAAGAAGGATCTGCAAATTGATATAAAAGGTTAGACAATATTAATTGAGTTTAAATCATTACATTTACCATATATTTCAAATAGACTACATACATTTAATTAGTCATTCTTAAACCTACTCAATTTTAAAGTTAAATTTAATTTTGAGAAAGGAGACTTGCTTTTCAGAGGCTTGAACACATATTACAAACAGCTACAAACTTTTCTTTAAAAAGAAAGAAAAAAAATTATATTATTTTCATTCTTTACAACAATTCTCTTTCCAATTCACTTTCTAGTTTTCTATAGATATTTTCGCTTGGTAAATAGTAATTGCAGCATGGAATTAAAAGACCTTTTAGCCTGGTCTTCTGATGATAAATGCAAACAACTTACAGATGTGTTCACTGTAAAATCTTGCTTTTTGTAGTTGATGTTCCTATACCTGTAATTAGAAGAGGGAACATTACTTTTCTTATATACAAATTTTGTTTTCATTATGATTAATTGTAGGGAGGGGGTAGCAAACCCAAGATAGGAAAACAGTTCCTGTGTAAAACACAATCCATGTTTGCCTGTGATTCAGCAAATGGGTACCGGCCCATTTGTGGTAACACTTTGCATTAAGTGTCCCTAACTATGCTATTCTTACTGTATACTTAACCTGTATGGTTACAGTATATCAAAGTGTTCCAACTTGTACTTATTGAGTAACACAATGTAATGCTATAGATAAGTAACCAATTGTAATTGTTACTCCATAGTTCATATAATGTACATACTGTCATGCATGTGTGCCTGGGGACCAACTTCTGGGCTTTGATGAGGTAACTGATACCATTCTGGGACAAGAGGGGGCACTGGCGCTATCTGCATTTTCTTTTTCCCCCATAGTTATGAGGAGACAGTCAAGGAGGATGCCTTGCCCCTCCCACAGCACCTGGCTCTGACTTGGAAGCATTCCATTTTGACCCTGCCTTCATTGAGGACAGAGCTCCTGCTGTTGGAACATTATTTTGAATGTTTTGCCTGGCTGCCTTGTTTAAGCAAAGAGCACTCTTTTTGTATTGTTTTGCTTGTATAAATTAAATTCCTTCTGGCTTTCCTTGATCTGCTCACCCACTCATAATTTGATGTGGTCAGCAGTATAACCAACCCAACAGGCCTTACTGACCGTGTCCAGCAGCTCACTGAACAGGTAAAGCAGCTGCAGTTACAGGCAGCTGTGCAATGAACAGAGCCAGCAAAGGAGGAAGCGCGTCAAGAGGCAGTAGAAGTACAGTTTTTGGATAGCTCAAAACTTTTATTTACTAATTTTGGAGAGAACCTCAGCCCTCCAACAGTGGCTCTGTCGGAAGTCTGCACAGATACTGGCCCTGTCTTTGATATGGATGAGAGTACTGCGGATGATTATCTGACTCTGAAATAATAAATACTGACAATGTATGGCTTAACTCAAGATTGCCAAACCCAGTGCTGCCACAACTGGCACTTTGGCTCAGAGAAACCAGCCTGGGCTTAGGCCTTTGTCATTTGGGAAACACTGGCTCGCTGGCTGTGCCCTTGAAATATGTGCCAACAGATATGGAAGGCATTTTGGAGACAATTGAATGTCACTACACCTCTCTACAGTCCAAGTGGCCAGAGAAGAGAAGACACTCATGTGTGGCTCAAGTCTCCTGTCCTATGAGGCGAACAGACTGATCACCACCCCTCCTTCAGTGTTGCAAATGTAACAAGCTGGAGCACCTAGTGATGAACTGACCCTGCTTAGATGAAGAACCGTATGATGGAAAAAGGGCCCATTGTTCCTATATTCACGACATCTTTCAGGAATGCCATATCACATTGTGCTGGTTGTGACGTCAAAGGTAGATCTGCAGAATTGTGGTGGTGATGTTGCTGCACCCACACTATGCCAATGTACTAGTAAGAGACTTGCTGCAGAGAAAAGGCAACAAGGGCACACTGCAGCCTGAACACGCTTGAGAGCATAGCCTGGACATGGATGACTTGTTTTTGGTTTGGCAAATGTTTCATCTCCTGGTCCTCTTCTCACCTTCAGGCAGAACAGAATCATGGATCACATCATGAATTAAGACAGTCACAAGGGAAGGTGGTGGAAGTAAAAAAATTAAAATAGCAGAGCAGACAGGGCCACAAGGGGGAGCTTAAGGACCACAAGCTGTGGCTCAAAAAGTCTCCTCAGCTAAAGGGGACCTCATCTGCCTTGGTTTAAAGGGATATGAAGTACTGAGGGTTTCTCAATTCAATCAGTTTTTATTAGTATTCAATGTACAGTCTCAAATATATGCCACAGATAAAGAGAAAGGCATGCATTTTATGACCTTACTTGATGGCAAACATCTAATATGGGTTTAATCCCAATATAATGCTAAACATCCTAGTATTTATTCTTTTGAGGTTTTTCTTAAGGATTTCAAAAGAATTTTTGATGTATCAATTAGAGCTGAAGTAGAAAATAGATTATTGGAGTTTAAACAAGGCAACATGAGCATAAGTGACTATCTGATTACTTTTCAAACTGTTGCAGCAGACGTGGGGTGGCTTCAATGTACTTTAATGTTATTATTTCAAAAGGGAATTTGTTCTGATATAAAGGATGAGTTAAAAATAGAAATGTGGCAAATCCATTAGAGGATGTGGTGAATTTAGTGGTACACATTGGAACATAATTCACAGAAAGAAAGTGGGAGTTGAAACATGAAAAAGTAACTATACCTAATGTAACTGTTAAATACAAAGACCTGGAGGAACCTATGGAGTTAGGTAAAACAGGTGTGTCACAAAACACAATGATCTAGAAGAGTTACAGAAACCCTCTGCTTTTATTATAGTATATGGTGTTCATATGGTGGCAGATTGCCCCAAGTTAGCAAAGAAGCATTGAAACTTGACTATTCTCTTTGATGTTGCCTATTAAGCTACATTAATATTCTTCCTTAAGCCCTTATTGACTCAGGAGCTGCCGAGAATTTTAGCAGCACCCATCTTATAGAAGAAATGCACCTCACTTCAATTTCTCTTGAATACAGGCTTTGTAATTATTGTTTATTGATGGAAAATCTTTGGGTTAATATATGCTGTAACGTGATTCTTCCTTTACGTCTAAAGATAGGGATGATAAATTCAGAAATTATTCATTTTTTTTGTAATTTCTAGCTTTCAGTCCCTTATTTTATTAGGATGATCTTGGCTGAAAAAACATAATCCAGTAATCAACTGTAAAACTATATATACAAGTCTATGGAGTTCTCATTAGTTATCATCCTGCCGTAGGAGTACAAAACCACCCCATTACAGTTGGATTCTATAAACATCTTACCACAACACCATTAGTCTCAAGCTATGAATGATTACAATAGAGAAAATTTAACAGTTTTATCCAACTGTCTAATAGTCTGATTGGCGCTGAATTTTTATTTTTGTCAAAAAGAAAAATGGGCATCTTTGACCATGTATAGTTAACTGTAAATTGAATAAAATTACCCATTACCTTTAATCTTGTTTCTTCTCAATGAAATGAGTGAGTCAACCAATTTAACTAAATGTAACCTAAGAAGTGCTTATTATTTAATTAGAATTTGTGTCAACAAAGAGTGGAAGACCACCTTCAACATCACCAATGAGCATTACAAAGTCATTGTATTGGGACTGGCAAATGTGCTGGCAGTTTTCCAAAACTTTGTAAATGATGTCTTCCATGATTTACTAGGTATTTTAATATAACACACTAGTATACATCGATGATATTCTGATCTTTTCCACCGTAATTGAAAGTTATGTTAAAGATGTTAACCCATTTATATGTAAAATCGGAAAAATTTGAATTCCAGAGATAATCAGTCATTGTTTGGGCTGTGAAATTACTAGGATGTATTTAAGCATGATAAAGTAACTGCTGTGCTTAACTGAGAGGTTCCAAACAGTGTAAAACAAACTCAAAGATTTCTTAACTTTTCAAATGATTAGACATTTTATCAAAAAGTTTAGCACCATTATTTTACCAATTACTTCTCTAACTAAAAAGGTGCATCAGAAATTTTCTTAGACTCCAGAAGCACAGCAGTCTTCTGATAAACTGAAGCAGTTGTTTAATATGGCTCCACTTTTTTGCCATCCAGATCCTACTTAACAGTTTGTAGTTGAAGTGGATGCATCCAGTATTGGGGTTGGGACAATACTATCACAGAAAGAAGACTAGTCAGAATGACTGCATCCTCGTGCATATATTCATGAAAACATACGTTAGCATGATTTTGCTAATCAAAACCTTCTATGATGAATGAAAACTTTGGATGGCGTTTTCCCTTGCCCGGACGCAGGTCACCGGGGCCCCCCTCTGGAGCCAGGCCTGGAGGTAGGGCTCGATGGCGAGCGCCTGGTGGCCGGGCCTGCACCCATGGGGCTCGGCCGGGCACAGCCCGAAGAGGCAACGTGGGTCCCCTTTCCCATGGGCTCACCACCTATGAGAGGGGCCAAGGAGGTCGGGTGCAGTGTGAGTTGGGTGGTGGCCGAAGCCGGGGACCTTAGCGGTCCGATCCTCGGCTACAGAAGCTGGCTCTTGGGACGTGGAATGTCACCTCTCTGAAGGGGAAGGAGTCTGAGCTAGTGCGCGAGGTTGACAGGTTCCGGCTAGATATAGTCGGACTCACCTCGACGCACAGCTTGGACTCTGGAACCAATCTCCTTGAGAGGGGCTGGACTCTCTACCACTCTGGAGTTGCCCCCAGTGAGAGGCGCAGAGCGGGTGTGGGTATACTTATTGCCCCCCAACTTGGAGCCTGTTCATTGGGGTTTACCCCGGTAGACGAGAGGGTAGCCTCCCTCTGCCTTCGGGTGGGGGGACGGGTCCTAACTGTTGTTTGTGCGTATGCACCGAACAGCAGTTCGGAGTACCCACCCTTTTTGGAGTCCCTGGAGGGGGTACTAGAGGACATACCTTCTGGGGACTCCCTCGTTCTGCTGGGAGACTTCAATGCTCACGTGGGCAATGACAGTGAGACCTGGAAGGGCGTGATTGGGAGGAATGGCCCCCCCGATCTGAACCCGAGCAGTGTTTTGTTATTGGACTTCTGTGCTCATCACGGATTGTCCATAACGAACACCATGTTCAAGCATAGGGGTGTTCATATGTGAACTTGGCACCAGGACACCCTAGGCCTCAGTTCGATGATCGACTTTGTGGTCGTGTCATCGGACTTGCGGCCACATGTCTTGGACACTCGGGTGAAGAGAGGGGCGGAGCTGTCAACTGATCACCACCTGGTGGTGAGTTGGCTTCGATGGTGGGGGAGGATGCCGGTCAGGCCTGGTAGGCCCAAACGTGTTGTGAGGGTCTGCTGGGAACGTCTGGCAGAGCCCCCTGTCAGAAGTAGCTTTAACTCCCACCTCCGGCAGAACTTCGACCACATCCCGAGGGAGGTGGGGGACATTGAGTTCGAATGGGCCATGTTCCGTGCCTCTATTGTTGAGGCAGCTGACCGGAGCTGTGGCCGTAAGGTGGTCGGTGCCTGTCGTGGCGGCAATCCCTAACCCGTTGGTGGACACCGGCGGTGAGAGATGCCGTCAAGCTGAAGAAGGAGTCCTACAGGACCCTTTTGTCCTGTGGGACTCTGGAGGCAGCTGATAGGTACCGGCAGGCCAAGAGGAATGCGGTTTGGTGGCTGCAGAGGCAAAAACTCGGGCGTGGGAGTAGTTTTGGGAGGCCTTGGAGAACGACTTTCGGACGGCTTCAAGGAGATTCTGGTCCACCGTCCGGCGTCTCAGGAGGGGGAAGCAGTGCAGTGTCAACACTGTATATGGTGGTGATGGTGCGCTGCTGACCTCGACTCGGGACATTGTGGGTCGGTGGGGGGAGTACTTCAAAGACCTCCTCAATCCCACTAACATGGCTTCCAATGACGAAGCAGAGCCTGGGGACTCAGAGGTGGGCTCCCCCATCTCTGGGACTGAGGTCACAGAGGTGGTCAAAAAACTCCTTGGTGGCAGGACCCCGGGGGTGGATGAGATATGCCCAGAGTTCCTCAAGGCTCTGGATGTTGTAGGACTGTCTTGGTTGACACGCCTCTGCAACATCACGTGGACATCAGGGACAGTGCCTCTGGATTGGCAGACCGGGGTGGTGGTCCACCTCTTTAAGAAAGGGGACCGGAGGGTGTGTTCCAACTACAGAGGGATCACACTCCTCAGCCTCTTTGGAAAAGTCTATTTGGGGGTCCTGGAGAGGAGGGTCCGTCAGATAGTCGAACCTCGGATTCAGGAGGAACAGTGTGGTTTTCGTCCTGGTCGCGGAACAGTGGACCAGCTCCACACCCTTAGCAGGGTCCTGGAGGGTGCATGGGAGTTTGCCCAACCAGTCTACATGTGTTTTGTGGACTTGGAAAAGGTATTCGACCGTGTCCCTCGGGGAATCCTGTGGGGAGTAGTCTGAGAGTATGGGGTACCGGACCCCCTGATAAAGGCTGTTCGGTCCCTGTACGATCGGTGCCAGAGCTTGGTCCGCATTGCCGGCAGTAAGTCGAACCCGTTTCCAGTGAGAGTTGGACTCCGCCAGGGCTGCCCTTTGTCACCGATTCTATTCATAACTTTTAATATTCCCAATACCAGCATGCAGCTCCTGGTTGCCAAGGAAGTTGCATAGCACAACACTGTGCCTTGCATAAGCAGTGCAACCTTTTAAATCTGGCACAAAGATTCATTTGTTATTCATGAATGGGATAAAAACTCTATCAAACAAAACACATATTCTTTCTCTATTTTTCGATTTTCAGTTCTAATGTTTCTCTCTCTGCCTTTGATTTCTGGTGTTCTGTGTTTGGTCTTTAAGATTTCAGCTCATTTCTGGTTTGAGAAATGTTTCATCTTCTGTTCCCTTTCTCGCCTTCAAGCCAATCACCACTACAAAATACTACACCTGACATATGGGGACCATCATCTGGGCCTATATCAGACCAACTACCCGCTCTGCAGCTCCAGTTTTGCTCCCTGCCCTTCACTTTCTGGCAAGTGCAGTGGATTATTTTGCCAGAAATGCTGTAGTGTCTGTCATTGAGCAACTATCCAGTGACTCCTTGCCGTATTTCATGCTGGTTAAACACCTATTGTATCAGGTGATGGATCAATGGACGAGAAGCAGAGCCAACCCCTGTTCCTGCGGACTCTGTGACCTGGCTCACATCCACCTTTCAGGGTCTTATCTGGACTCTGAAACTTCACTCAAGAGATTTTTTCAAGAGATTACCTGGACTCTTGAAAAATCTCTCAAGAGAATCACTAATAGATTTTATTGGCCTGGCTTACATGAAGCGGTGCATCACTTTTGCATGTCTTGCCCAGAATTACAACTAACTTAATACCCCAGGGAGGAGACTGGTCTTATTTGTTTCGGTATATGGAGGTCTGAGACGGATCTCTACTAGCAGCGGTGTTATTTTTCCTTTTTTGTTTTACCATCCTGAGGTATCCTGTATGAACTCAACCTGAGGGGCTTCAATTATATGCAAGTATTTATAAGCATGAGTGGCAGAAAAAAGGCTCAGAATGAAATGGAAAAGACAGCTAAAGCTTCATCCAAGCTTAAACAGGCCTCAAGTTCAAGTTCAAGTTCAAGTTCAAGGTACGGCCTTTCAGAGACTGACCTGGAACAGATATGAGAAAGATGAATTCACACTGCAGCATTGCCTCCCACCAAAAGTGAAAGTGGGAGCGAAAGTACATGTGAGTCAGGCCAGGAGAACTCGTCGATTCCAGAAGGTTCATTGAAACTGAAAATGGCCTTACTTTCCATGCTGTCAACAACTGGGCTGCTACTTCATCCACAGAGCACAGAGAAATGAACAGTCCGAGCTGAATCTAGCAATTACCATCGCAATAAATAACGCACTCAGGGGGACATAAATGAGATAAAGAGTATAGAAAGAAGATTACAAATGATATAATGAAAGATTTAAAGGACATAAACATGACAAATGAGAAGCAACTTCAGGATATTAAAGGCTTGGAGAAACGTTTAAGTAATCACTTTGAGGCAACCTTTAAAGGTATGCTAGAAAAAAATTGAGGAAAAATACAGGAAAATGTAAGTAAGTTTGAAAATAGATTTAGAGCACTTGCTGCTCAGCTTGAAGATGTTAAGCAAATGTTCACGACTCGTATTGAAATAGTTGAACAATTGGCTTCTGCCGCTGATGAAAAAGCAGTGGCGACAAAATCCGAATGCAAAGTGCTTGGAGACAGATTGGCTGTGCCAGAAGACGGATATAAAAGAAATAATGTCAGAATTGAAAACAAAGCCTAAACCCAGTAAAATTCAGCACTTAAGTATTCTCTCAAATAATTGGAGAGAATTTCAAATCAGACACAGATATCAGCAGCTTACCGCAAACGTGGATCGAATGCCTCAAAACCTAGAAGCCTCATTGTACATTTTAATAAATTACAATGTAGAGAAAAGTCAAGCAAAATGACACCTTTTATTGGCTAACTAAAAAGATTACAATATGCAAGCTTTCAAGGCAACTCAGGCCCCTTCTTCAGGCAAGATGTAATACAGAAACTGGAGTTCCCTGTGTTTATATACACACTAAGACAAGAAACAACATTGGTAAATCTTTAAGTGAGAAATCTTAAATGTAAAAAACTAATAGATTCCTTCAGGCTAGGGTTCATTTAACAAGAGAGAAAAGAACAATGTATGGTCAAGATCTTTGAATAAGATAACTGTCCAACAAAGTCTTTTGAAGTTTCTGATGAGTTTTTCAAAACAATATGGGTCTGTAGACAGGTTGTCTGTGCCAATCTGAGAGATGCAAGCAATCCTCATATCTGGCCATTGTGAAAGATTGAGGCACCGTCGTCCTCTTGAACCCTCAGACCAGACGTCAGACACCAGATAAAAGTCCAATATGACTTTATTTTATCAATAAACAGTGTACAAAGCACCTTACACTCCACAATACTCATATAAATAAACAATAATCAATCAATAAACCAATCCTCCTCTCCCAGACGCGTTGCTACCCTTCCACCCAGCTCAGCTCGACGTCTGGGATTTCCCATAGTCCTTTTATAGTCCTTGACCCGGAAGTGTTTCACCCTCTCTGTCCACGTGATTAAGAACACTTCCGGGTCATATAAAAACTCTTCTTCACCCCGGAGGAACGTCGTTTCTTCCTGTCATGTGATCATGACGCACTTCCGGGTTATAGGGCACATAAGAGTCTCCAAGTCCCCCTACAGCAACTCCTGTTGGCCTCCAAGGTATCCAGCAGGGCTGCGTATAAAAACTACATAGTCCATGAGGCCCTGCTGGAACTCGGGGCACGTCCACGCTGTTGGGAGAGCTCCACCTGGCGGCTTGGGGATGAGGGCCGGAATATTTAGCCGACCACCCACCACACCATAAAACTCTTGTCTCTATTCAAACCATGTTGTAATGTATTAAATTTTAGCATGAGTTTAACCATTCTTTTCTCTCTTGCTGTGTTTTGAAGTTGCCCATAAGCACTGTGACTTTGAAGTCCCTCTGACAGTGTCCATGGCTGTTGCAGTGGGCCGCTACAGGAACATCTGTGTTGCCACGTTTAATGTGGAACCTGTGTAAATTCATTCTCTGGTGGAGTGTTTGTCCAGTTTCTCCCACATAGAGTGTAGTATCAGGACATTTCATGCAGAGAATTAGGTAGACCACATTAGATGATCTGTAAGAAAATGATCCCTTTATGTGATGTTCTAGTTGGCAGTGTGGTATACCTATACGGTCTGAATTATAAATGTGGGCACATGTTTTACATCTTTTCTGTAGGCAGGGAGATGTGCCATTTTCTGTTGGTTTACTTAGGGAGCTGTATTACATCTTGCCTGAAGAAGGGGACTGGGTTGCCTCGAAAGCTTGCATATTGCAATCTGTTTAGTTAGCCAATAAAAGGTGTCATTTTGCTTGATTTTTCTCTACATTCATAATGGCAAACACGGTACAACACCCTAGTACAACAAATTAGAATCTAAACTAAATATGAAACAATAGATTATATTTGAAAATAATCGCATTCGCATTTTCCCTGATTTTTCACATTCAACAGCTGCTAAACGTGATGTATTTTACAGCATCAAGCAGTGTTTACAGAAACCCAAAATCAGATACAGCCTCTTGTATTCTGCTAAACTGAGGGTATTCAAGGCAAGTTCTACATTTTTAGTTCTCCAGATGAAGCAAAAAAGAGCTAAAGATATTGATCCAAACACTTTTTGAAATACGATCATGAGTCACATTGTGTCCTGGCAAGGCAAAGAAGATTTCACCTGCAATTTGGCCTATTCGCAATGAGAACTTTGCTGTAATTGTATATTCCATTTCCTTCCGTGCATATTTAATAATTTAATTACGATTATAACTATACTTATAATTTATACTTATGTGTTGTCACACATGCGCATGGGAAACAGCTGAAGGGCCTAAACACTAGTAATTCTACTCCACGCCAGGGGGCGGCGGAGTGTACTGACTATCTCTCTCAGTCCCTTGCAGACCTTTCCCGGGAAATCCCACCTCTTGCCGGCCCCAAGGATGACGTCACTTCCGGACACGAGGACGCCACTCCCAGTTCCTGCAACATTGACGTCATTTCCTTTCCAGGCCTTTAAAACTGCCATCTTGCCTCAGTACAGGCAGTTCTGTTCTGGACTCTGAACTATACACATCGTGTACAAAAAAAAGCAATTTTGCAGCCAAGCATATTATACAGGTGGCTGCCCCAACTCTTTATGATGTCTCTGACTCATTCTTGTGACAGTGGCGTAGTCGGCAGGATTCGACTTTCCCAGAAGAAACCGGGAAGGAACCTTGGATATACTCAGGTAGGAGAGTACCGGGGCCGTGTTTCCGGGTGGGTGGCGTGCTCAGCGGTCCGGAGCGGCACGGTGCAGGCTTCGCTCCCACCAGGGGACAACGAGCCCCTAGTCCTACACAGGGAGAATGTGGAGGAGACCCACCGACGTGGGCTGGTTCCTGGGGGGAAAACAAAAAGGGCTTACTATGTTCTCTCAGAGGAGAGGACTGAGCCGCCCATTGGGACCAAGGTCCCAGAGACATATGGGCTATCCCCAGACCAGCAGGTAAAACACCTACAAGCTTGGAAATATGATCCGGAGAGATCAACCCGGGTGCAAGCTTATGCTCTCTGGGAGCTAGTGGCTCAGTGGCTGAAGCCAATTGAATTAAACACTAGGCAAATTGTGCAGCAGGTGGCCTGCTTTATTTTACTGAAAGGTCTTTCCAATAATTTTGGCCAGCTAGTCTGGGGAGACTTTCATTCTATGGACGAGCTAATAGCTCACGTAAGATCTAACCCAGCCTCACAATCTGTGAGAGCAGAACAGTCCTCTAGTGGACTCCGTAGGGATTATGTCCCACTGTATAAGTCTCTTCCATATAAACCGAAGCCTGTCCCGATGTCCCCGGGGCGCGGGGTCATGCGGGAGCATGGAGGGATGTGGGTGGAAGGAGGGAGGACAGTTATGTGCACTTACAGTGCATCCGGAAAGTATTCACAGCGCATCACTTTTTCCACATTTTGTTATGTTACAGCCTTATTCCAAAATGGATTAAATTCATTTTTTCCTCAGAATTCTACACACAACACCCCATAATGACAACGTGAAAAAAGTTTACTTGAGGTTTTTGCAAATTTATTAAAAATAAAAAAACTGAGAAATCACATGTACATAAGTATTCACAGCCTTTGCTCAATACTTTGTCGATGCACCTTTGGCAGCAATTACAGCCTCAAGTCTTTTTGAATATGATGCCACAAGCTTGGCACACCTATCCTTGGCCAGTTTTGCCCATTCCTCTTTGTAGCACCTCTCAAGCTCCATCAGGTTGGATGGGAAGCGTCGGTGCACAGCCATTTTATGATCTCTCCAGAGATGGTCAATCGGATTTAAGTCTGGGCTCTGGCTGGCCACTCAAGAACATTCACAGAGTTGTCCTGAAGCCACTCCTTTGATATCTTGGCTGTGTGCTTAGGGTCGTTGTCCTGCTGAAAGATGAACCGTCGCCCCAGTCTGAGGTCAGGAGCACTCTGGAGCAGGTTTTCATCCAGGATGTCTCTGTACATTGCTGCAGTCATCTTTCCCTTTATCCTGACTAGTCTCCCAGTCCCTGCCCCTGAAAAACATCCCCACAGTATGATGCTGCCACCACCATGCTTCACTGTAGGGATGGTATTGGCCTGGTGATGAGCGGTGCCTGGTTTCCTCCAAACGTGACGCCTGGCATTCACACCAAAGAGTTCAAGCTTTGTCTCATCAGACCAGAGAATTTTCTTTCTCATGGTCTGAGAGTCCTTCAGGTGCCTTTTGGCAAACTCCAGGCGGGCTGCCATGTGCATTTTACTAAGGAGTGGCTTCCGTCTGGCCACTCTACCATACAGGCCTGATTAGTGGATTGCTGCAGAGATGGTTGTCCTTCTGGAAGGTTCTCCTCTCTCCACAGAGGACCTTTGGAGCTCTGACAGAGTGACCATCAGGTTCTTGGTCACCTCCCTGACTAAGGCCCTTCTCCCCCGATCGCTCGGTTTAGATGGCCGGCCAGCTCTAGGAAGAGTCCTGGTGGTTTCGAACTTCTTCCACTTACGGATGATGAAGGCCACTGTGCTCATTGGGACCTTCAAAGCAGCAGAAATTTTTCTGTAACCTTCCCCAGATTTGTGCCTCGAGACAATCCTGTCTCGGAGGTCTACAGACAATTCCTTTGACTTCATGCTTGGTTTGTACGCTGACATGAACTGTCAACTGTGGGACCTTATATAGACAGGTGTGTGCCTTTCCAAATCATGTCCAATCAACTGAATTTACCACAGGTGGACTCCAATTAAGCCGCAGAAACATCTCAAGGATGATCAGGGGAAACAGGATGCAATTTTGAGCTTCATGGCAAAGGCTATGAATACTTATGTGCATGTGCTTTCTCAATTTTTTTATTTTTAATAAATTTGCAAAAACCTCAAGTAAACTTTTTTCACGTTGTCATTATGGGGTGTTGTGTGTAGAATTCTGAGGAAAAAAATGAATTTAATCCATTTCGGAATAAGGCTGTAACATAACAAAATGTGGAAAAAGTGATGCGCTGTGAATACTTTCCAGATGCACTGTACGAACCCCCTGGCTACTGGTCATACGGGAGTGGTAATAATCAATGGATTTAAAGTTACAGCCCTTCTAGACTCCGGCAGCAACATCTTTATTGTTGATTGCCGTTACGTACTACCGTGACAGTGGACGAGAAAAAAGATCAGTATCCGGTGTATACACGGCGAAACACGTTTATATAAAACTGCCCTGTGTGTCATAAGCTTTGAGGGGTTAGTAAAAAAGTTCTCAGTGGCGGTCCACACACACCCACCTTCTCCTGTGATCCTAGGGTGGGATTGGTCTGACAGTAAATGCGATGTACTGATAACTACTCCCCGTAACCCTGTAGGCCTAGTCATAGAAGGGACAAACCCGACTCAGGCTGTTTCCACACCGTGTAACTTGCTGGGGGAGAGATATACGGGAGACTCCGAGGAGGACGGGGAGGCTCCTGGGCCGTCACACTTAAACACATTATCAACCCAGGCCTCGACGAGTCTGGAGGACTCCCCACCCCTTGAGGTTCTGGACCCTCTCTCCGAAATACTATTTCAATTCAAAAAAACACCGGCGTCTTTCAGGAGAGAGCAATGGAATGACGACTCCCTGAAGTTTGCTAAAAATGCAGTCGTGCTTGTCAATGGCCAACGCACTCATCAGCCCATGCCTCGCAGCCCTCACTTTGTACTAGACAACAATCTGTTATAGCGAGTAGCTGATCATGAGGGCGGGGTGCGGAAGTTGCTGCTAATCCCATGAACCTACCGGCGGCAGGTTTGCGAGTTAGCGCACGCCCACCTCCTGGGAGGCCATTTAGGCACCGAAAAGACTTTAGAGCGGATTAAGCTCAGATTTTATTCGCCGGGAATAAATGAGGAGGTTCGCCGTTTTTGCATCTCTTGTCCAGAATGTCAATTACGGCAAATTCCTAGGAGGGACCGCGCTCCTCTCGTTCCCCTCCCCCTGATTGATGTTCCCTTTGAGCGAATTGGGGTTGACATAGTAGGACCTCTGGAGCCCTCAGCCCGAGGACATAAATATATATTAGTCCTTGTAGATTATGCTACCCGATATCCAGAGGCGGTTCCGCTGCGCTCTGCCACTACTAAAGCTATCGCACGGGAACTAGTGGGTGTATTTGCACGTGTCGGGGTCCCTAAAGAAGTCCTTATGGATTAAGGAATGCCCTTTACCTCGGCGACGTTCAAGGAAACCAAGTTACCAAAGCCAAGTTATTCAAAATAAAGCACTAAAGGACCGCGGTGTATCATCCTCAAACTGATGGTCTTGTCGAGAGGTTCAATCAAACTTTCAAGCAAATGCTGCGCAAGGTGGTCAGCGCAGACGGGAGGAACTGGGATCAGCTCCTCCCCCTCGTGCTCTTTGCTTATCGGGAAGTCCCACAAGCCTCTACGGGGTTCTCTCCGTTTGAACTGTTGTATGGACAACAACCCCGAGGATTATTGGATGTTTTAAAAGAAGGATGGGAAGGAGAGTCTCTTCCCTCTGTCAATATATTAGAGCATATCGCGCAGTTACGCAATCGATTCGGAAAAATCCGACCTATTTTAAAAAGTCACATGGAAGAGGCACAAGCAGCACAGGCCCACTATTATGATCGTGGCACGGCTCTCCGGGAGTTCCAACCGGGGGATCGGGTCATGGTGTTGATCCCTACCTCGCATTCTAAGTTGCTTGCCCATTGGCAAGGCCCGTATGAAGTTAAGGAGAGGAAAGGACTCGTCGATTATTTGGTGAAACAACCCAATCGTCAGCCGAGCGAGCGGTTATATCATGTCAACTTGCTGAAGCCGTGGAAGGAGAGAGATCCCGATCCCTCCTCCGCTCAGCCCCACTCTTTCTTTGCTCAGAATGACAGCCTTAACTTCGGTCCCGACTTGAATGCTAAACAGAGACAGGAACTCGAGACAGCGATCTTATCCGTTCCGGAGGTAGTGAGTGAGCAACCCGGAAGGACCTCTCTGATTGCGCACGACATAGTGACAGAACCCGGACTTGTCGTGCGAGAACGCCCATATTGTCTTCCCGAAGCAAAGAAGGCAGAAGTGGAGCTTGAGATCAAGCGCATGCTAGAACCAGGTGTGATTGAGGAAAGTTATAGTCCCTGGTCCAGTCCAATTGTCTTGGTCAGTAAGCCCAACGGGAGTTGGAGGTTTTGCAACGACTTCCGTCAACTGAATCAAGTCTCCCAGTTTGATGCCTATCCAATGCCTCACGTGGACGACCTCCTCGAGAGGCTTGGACAAGCGAACTTTTTGACCACATTTGACATGACAAAGGGGTACTGGCAGGTTCCTTTAATGGACTCCGCGAAGGCTAAGACCGCGTTCAGCACTCCTAGTGGGCACTGGCAGTACAGGGTCCTCCCATTCGGGTTACATGGGGCTCTGGCAACTTTTCAGCGTCTGGTGGACAGAGTGCTCCGGCCTCATAACTGCTTATTTGGATGATGTTGTCATCTATTCCAGCACATGGAAGGATCACATGCGGCAGGTGGAAACGGTATTGCGGACACTGGGTGAAGCCGGGCTTCGAATTAACCCAAAGAAGTGTTTCTTTGGATTAAAAGAAGCTAAGTATTTGGGCTACCTGGTGGGTCGTGGTGCAGTGAAGCCACAGTGCTCCAAAGTTAATGCCATATTAAACTGGCCCCGTCCGAATACCAAGCGACAAGTGCAGGCTTTTCTCGGGTTAGCTGGGTACTACCGCCAGTTTGTACCCCGGTTCTCCGAGAGAGCAGCACCCTTGACAGACCTAACAAAGAAGAGGGCCCCAAACCACGTTGTATGGACTGACAAGACTGTCGTTGCATTTTGTGACCTAAAACAGGCCCTTACGTCAGCACCCATATTGAAAGCACCCAACTTTGCACTTCCTTTCATACTCCAGACGGAGCAGGCCTGGGGGCCGTGCTGAGCCAAAGTGTCAATGGTGTTGAACACGCCGTCATGTACCTGTGCCGGAAACTGCTGGATCGGGAAACCAGGTATGCGGCAGTGGAATGGGAGACTCTTGCGATAAAATGGGTGATTACACAGTTGAGGTACTACCTCTTGGGCTGTGAATTTACTCTGGTGACGGACCATGCACCCCTCCAGTGGATGGCCCTTCACAAGGAGTCAAGTCCGCGGGTCACTAGGTGGTTTCTTGACCTCCAACCATATAAATTCTCGCTTGTTCACCGGAAGGGTTCTCTCCATGCCAATGCGGATGCTCTCTCTCGAGTCCACGACCTCTCGGACAAGTCCGCCCAACCCGATGGGTCTGGGCTAAGGGGGGGGCCTTGTCACACATGTGCGCATGGGAAACAGCTGAAGGGCCTAAACACTAGTAATTCTACGCCAGGCGAGGGGGCGGCGGAGTGTACTGACTATCTCTCTCAGTCCCTTGCAGACCTTTCCCGGGAAATCCCGCCTCTTGCCGGGCCCAAGGATGACGTCACTTCCAGTTCCTGCAATGTTGCCGTCATTTCCTTTCCAGGCCTTTAAAACTGCCATCTTGCCTCAGTACAGGCAGTTCTGTTGTGGACTCTGAACTATACACATCGTGTACAAAAAAAAGCAATTTTGCAGCCGAGCATATTATACGGGTGGCTGCCCCAACTCTTTATGATGTCTCTGACTCATTCTTGTGACAAAGTATATATATATATATATATATATATATATATATATATATAGATATATATATAGATAAATATATATATATATATATATATATATATATATATATATTTACGTATGTGTGTATATATATTCCTGAAGCTGTTACCCATAATACCTGCAGACCTTAAATTACTTGATTACCACAACATAAGGTCTTAATTAGACCAAGAGATAAAACCAGACCCTCCATCAGGGGCACCTGTAATAGAAATTTAGCTCAAATTAAAACAAAAAATATACTACCAGTTCAGAAAGAAGTATGTATTTTTAAATGCTACTTAGTGAATATTCACTTTCTTGGAAGCTAAGCTGTTTTGGTAAATGATATTATATTAAGTACAAAATCTGATCTGTGTCTTCTCACTGAAACCTGGCTTAGTATATCTGACACTGTTCCCCTAGCTTGGGCCTCATGCATAACGCTGTGCATAGAATTCATACTAAAACATGGTGTATGGACAAAAGACAGAAATGTGTGTATGCACAAAAAAAATCCAGATGCATAAATCTCTGTGTATACCAACTTACACGTTCTTCTGTTACATAAATCCCGGTCAGCGTGAAAAGTAACGCACGTACATGCACCTGCCACACCACCCAGACTCCTCCCAGAATTATGCCTCTTTGAATATTCAAATCAATATAAATAGCCACTTATGTTTTGTGTTCTGTGAAAAGACAATGGCAAAAGAAGAATTTCAGCGAATACCAAGTAGAGGCAAGGAAAAACTTACTATTTGTTGGTTTAAGCAGTGATAAAACCAACAAAAGGAAGTTGATCGAGTAACAGAGAATCTTGAAAGTTCAAGTTCAGAAAGTTGCAAAGTTCCCAAAGTAAATAAGAAGTGGTCAGATATCAAAGTCGCCATGAAAAGACGAGTCGCAGCCAACTGTCTGAGTGTCATATGGAAGTGTATTAGGGTACAGAGAAAATATAAACAAAACAGGGACACAGTTGTAAAAAATGTCCAAATGTCAACTTTAATCTCGAAATGATCTTACCTGGAAGTTTATTTTTTCATTAAAGTAGAATGTCATAAACTTCATCTTAAAATCATTTCATTTACTGGTTTCTCAGCTAAAAGCACATATGTTTATTTGATATTTGGACTAAAGTCTTCACACAATATACACTTATCGCTATTATTAGTATAACATGGAAAAAGTTTCTGTTTTAGGTATGTTTTCAGCATTTCCTGCATTTCTCGCATTTCCTTTTATCCTACACTTACCCAGATCTTTGTAGACATGGAACACACATGAAATGCATGTATTCCAAAAAACGATATACTGTATTATTTACCTTATACAACTCCAGGGACTCCACATGCAGATAAGGAGCCTTGGCTTGAGCTGGGAGAACTTTTTGTTCATGAGCTGAGCTCCATCAAGGTGGTGGATGGGACAGCAGGCTGCTTGCTGCTTGTGCTGATCGATGCATTTACAAAACAAAAGACGCTGATGGTAGAGGTGTGAAGGGATTTAAGGTGGGGTGGGATTACAAGTGTTTTCATAGGCTTCAGGAATTCTAGTGTTAAAAACTCAGACCTAGACCCACACATATAGACCCATTTCAGATTTACCCTTTCTCTTTAAAATACTTGAAAAAGTATTCACCACTCAGCTTCAGTCACACCTTACCCATCACAATGTAAGAGAAATTTCAGTCTGGCTTCCACACTGGTCATCGTAAAGAAATGGCACTAACACGCATTGTAAAAACATTCTGATAACCTCTAATAAAGGAAACTCCACTGCAATTATGTTGTTAGACTTAAGCGCAGCGCTTGACATCATTGACCTTTCTATTTTACCGCACAGTCGGGAAAATAATGTTGGGCTTATAGGCACTGTCCTTGCCTGGTTTAATTCTTATTTATCAAATCAATTCCAGTACGTACAGAAATATGCTGACAGTACTCCATCATTATACACAGAACTAAGATATGGTGTCCCGCAAGGCTCAGTACTGGAACCTTTACTTTCACTTTCACTTTACATGCTTCCACTGGGATCTATCATTAGAAAACATAATGTTAATTTTCACTCATGTGCAAATGACACCCAGTTATACCTTTATTTTAGACCAAATGAAGTTTTTCCTATGTTGTCTTTAATTAGTTGTGTTAGTTAATTAAATGAGTGGATGGAAGAGAACTACTTGTCTTTAAACACTGATAAAACAGAGATGTTAATTATTGGAGGGAATGATTCTGATCACAACAATATTTGTCATTATTTTAACTCAGTTGGAATCACCATTAATTTTACTGAATCAGCCCACAATCTATGAGTTATCTTTGACTCTAGCATGTCATTTAAAGTGCACATTACAAAATTGTCTAAATCATGTTTCTTCCATTTTAAAAATGTTGGGAAATTAAGCCATTTTCTAAACAAGCGTGATTCTGAGAAATTACTTCATGCATTTATTTCTAGTAGGATTGACTACTGCAATGCGGTGTTCACTCAATGTTCAAACTGTTCTTTATACAGCTTCCGGTTAATCTAAAATGCTGCTGGAAGAATTATTACAAGAACAAGAAAATACAAACACATAATTCCAGTACTTAAATACTTACACTGGCTCACAGTTAAGTTTAGGGCAGATTTCAAAATCCTCCTTTTAACATATAAAGCCTTAAATGGCCAAGGTCCAGCTTACTTATCTGAACTTATCATGACTTACAAAACCAGTACATACATTAAGATCTCAAGATGTCAGTCTGCTTATGATTCCAAGGATTACTAAAATAACAATGGGAGGTCATGCTTTTAGTTACAAGGGCCCTAAACTATGGAATGGTCTGCCGGTTACTATAAGAGGTGCCTCTTCTGTCTCAGCTTTCAAATCCCAGCTGACTCAATAATTCAGTTTAACATATCCTGACAGCTACAGATTAACTGTACTTACTGCATCTCTGTTGTTAGTCATTAGCACTAAAACATTAGTAATATGATAATTATAATCATTACTAAACCTTACCTATTCTGTTTCTCTTCTCAGTACTCAAATGTGACACTTGGTGCCACTGCCCTACTGCCAAGTTGTTTTGCTTGCCTAAGGTAAAGTCATCTTGACTGGCCCAGAGATGACTCAGCTGCAGAATGGCCAATAGGGGGAGGCAGCTTGATGGCCGAGGTCTCCAGGGGCCTCATGCATATGCCGTGCGTAGAATTCACACTAAAACATGGTGTACGGACAAAAGTGTAAATGTTTGAACGCACAAAAAAATCCAGAGGCATAAATCTGTGCGTTCGCCAACTTCCACATTCTTCCTCTCTATAAGTCAGCGGGAAAAGTAAAGCACGTGGACGCGCCTACTGCCACTCCTCAAACTCCTCCCAGAATTATGTCTCTTTGAAAATGCAAATCAATTAAATAGCCCTTAAGCTCAGCGTTCTGTGAAAAGGCAATGGCAAAAGCACAGGGGGAAATAGAAGAATTTCAGCGAATACCAAGTGGAGGCAAGAAAAAACATACTATTTGTTGGTTTAAACAGTGGTATAAACAACAAAAGGAAGTTGATTGAATGACATAGAGTGTTGGAGAAACTTGAAAGCTCAAGTTCACAAAGTCGCACAGTGCCCGAAATAAATAAGAAGTGGTCAGATATCAAAGTCGCCATGAAAAGACGAGTCGCAGCCAAATGTCTGAGTGTCATATGGAAGTGTATTAGGGTACAGAGAAAAGAAACAAAAATAGGGACACAGTGGGAATAAAGCTCAAAATGTCAACTTTAATCTCGAAATATCCACTTTAATCACGTAGTTTATTTTGTAATTAAAGTAGAACACCATAAACTTTATCTTAAAATCGTTTAATTTACTAGTTTCTAATTTACTTGTATGTGTTCTTCTATGTGTTCTATGTGTGTGAATCACTACATGCTTCTTAACCGGGCTTTCTCTTCCTCCAACAGGACACAGAATCCATTACATTTGTGATATTACAACTCTCTTAATAATTTAAATACTTAGATGCATACTTGATATTTTCATGATGATAGGAATTAAAGCATATATTAAACATGGGAACACAGTGGCGCAGTGATTGTTCAGGCCTCAAGATGCTTGCTGTGCCGTGCGTGACCTTCGATGAAATAATTTATTGTAGCAGTACTGTCTCTTTCAAACATACTAACCCCCAATTCCTGTCCTTCCTTTTCTTTCTCCAAATATCCAATCGCCACACAATCAGCTCTGTAATAAACGTTAAGCCATCTGAAAGCTGAGAATGCCGATTCTTCAATACTTTTGAGGAACATTGAAATATCTTCGTAGTACATGTTTAATTATTCTATCCATCTATCCTTCCAGTGTCGCGCCAGCTCCAACAAGAATACAGCGCGAGGCAGGAACAATCTGTGAACGGAGTGCCAGCTCTTTGCTTGCGCTGCGACACTGTGTCCTCACATATTTAATTATTAACAATATAGATTATTTAAATGAAGTAAAAGTTTTACTTGTATAATATAATAAACATATTTTGCTGCATTTCATCTTAAAATGATATTGTCATCATATGTAAATATGTGCATTATAAAGTGGCTCAGGTTGTGCAATATTATAACTGTAATGCAAGTTTACAGTGAGGTAATTGTACTTATAGGTACAAACAGTTCTACAAGGAGCACTTGATGGACTGATTGATTGAGTTTATAGTTCTTGGGATGAAACTGTTTCTGAACTGCAAGGTCCATACAGGAAAGGCTCTGAAGCGTTTGCCGTATGAGAGCAGTTTAAATAGGCAGCATGGCTGAGGCAGCGTGTGCTAGATGCAGTATACCGATAATTTCCTTTCCAATCAGCTGCTGTAGAGCTGTGATTCTACACTCAGATACAGTGATATAAATACTCAGAGTGATGCAGTGAGAGTACTATGGAAAAAGATGATCTGCTGTGGCAACCCCTAAAGGGAGCAGCTGAAAAAACAAGAAGAAGGTGCTGTGAGAGTAACAATGCTAAAGCAGCTATGGTATTTGGAATAGTTTGGCTATTCTGTGGACCATTATATTGTTACAGGTTACTTACAATCAGATGCCTTAAACTAATAAACAATATGCGGTTAATTTCAGTGTATATGATAAAGCCGCGTCAGGGATGTGGATCTAAAAAAGAAAGGGAAACCACAAGGGAACAAAAGCACTACTTTGACGCTGGGTGCCGCCAGTTTGCAAAACCGAGCGGAGAACTTGCGTACACCAGGGTTTGAGCTACCATGAAAATGTGCATGGCTTTACGCCAAGTTTAGGTTTTATACATCACAATTTAAGCGTGGAAATGGGAGTACGCAAGATTTTTGCACGTACGCACCATTTATACATGAGGCCCTTGGACTGATATCATCTACTGTTGAATTCAGCTCTGTACTTGTAATATTTCTATTAAACTGTTGTATTGTAGTGAGGATTATGTGTGTTCTATTCTGTGTATTGTATTGACCCTCTTTTTTTTGACACCCACTGCACGCCCAACCTACCTGGAAAGGGTTCTCTCTTTGAACTGCCTTTCCCAAGGTTTCTTCCATTTTTTCCCATATATATATATATATATATATATATATATATATATATATATATATATATATATACTTTTTTTCTTTCCCCCAAATGTGACTGTTTAAAATCACACCCTTGGTTTTTTGTAGTAGGATTGTACTATCATACGTTATCTGCTTCTCCATGGGTACTGTTTAACATCTCACCCTGGGTTTATTCTTTCAGGCCTGTTCAAGATTATATTCTAGATTTATACTATTTGGACTGTATTGCCAATAGATATCTCTAATTTATTCCTTCTGCACCACTGCTTGAGGTTTTGTTCTGGACGTGTTCTGTCTCTAGGCATGTCAGAGGACAGCGACTTTGTGGTCTGGCTTCACTTGGGGAGGCAAAATGGGGGTGGGGGACTGAGGGAGGAGAGAAAGAGGGCAAGCTGATCTGTCCTTTTCATTCCCACAATTGTAAGTGCCAACACAACAATAGGCTTCATAGCCATAACTCCTGGCAATATTGGAATTAAGTTTAAAGCTGTCATATGTGATAATGTACTACCTAAATGTAAGACTTAAAATAACAAGAAAAGTTCAGAAGCAATCTCTCTCTATGACCAAACAGTGAACTTTGTGAGCTGGAATGTCAAAGGTCTCAATCATGAATTAAAGAGGAAGAAAGTATTCTCTCACCCAACAGGTCTAAAAACCAAGATAGTATTTTTACAGGAGACTCACTTAATCAGCAAGGATCAGTTTCGGTTGCAAAGAGACTAGACTGGTCAAATATCCCACTCTAACTATACAAAGAAAACTGGAGGTGTGGGAATCTTAATTCATAGAGCTATTACATTTTCAGTATGAGATGTAGTATCTGATCCTGAACGGTGATATGTGATAGTGATGGGTAATTTATTTAATTGTAAAGTGATTTTGATAAATATCTATGCACCTAATGTGAATGATAGAGACTTCATCCGAAACGTATTTGCATCCATTCCTAACTTGAACACTGATAAAATTATAATGTCCAGAGGCTTAATTGTGTTTTAAATTCAGACCTGGATAGATCTTCAACTACAGGGACGATGACATCTAATACTGCAAAACTAATCACACATAATTAAGAGCATATTACTTCCCTCACCAATACATCATTGCTACTCAAGAATCAAATATTTCTTTATAGATAACAATTTCTTGCCCACAATCAAATCTTGCAAGTACGACACTATTGTTATCTCTGACCATGCTTTTCTCATCATGGAGCTCAATCACTATGCCCCACATACTCATCTCACAGCTGGCATTTTAACCCATTTATTAGCTGACAAGAACTGTAAAGAATTTATATCCAAGCAAATTGATTCTTTTTTTGGAGACAAATGCAATCCCCAGAAGTTTCTGCAGGAATACTCTGGGAAACTCTTAAGATATTTTTAAGAGGACAGATTATCTCAGAGTTAGGCCTCAGAGTTAATCAGTGAAATTATCAGAATAGATCAAGAACACGCCAGATCTCCAAATGAGGCATTTTTTAGGAAAAGACAGGGTTTGCAATCAGAACTCAACATCTTGACAAAAAAAGAAATAGAACAGCTCATTTTAAAATCACGACATCATCACTATGAAAACGGAGAGAAAGCTAATAAGATCGTAGGTCAAAAGATCCACACGTAGGAAGTTTGCAGTGCAATATCAGTAATCACCAACACAGACAGAGATAAAATCATTGACCATAAAAACATAATGCACACATTTAGAGACTACTATAAGTCAAATTATTCTACTGTTTAAAGTATACAAGACACAAACTAATGTGTTTTTTGATACATTATGGATACCACAACCATATACTCTCAGTGTAGAGGAATTGGATAAACCTCTGACACTATCAGAATTACTCAACACTATAAACTCACTTCAGAGCGGGAAAGCGCCAGGTCCTAACTTTTACTTTGCTGAATTTTATAAAAAATTTTCAATTAAGTTAGCTCCCCTTTTATTAGCAACATTTATAGAAGCCAGAAACAATACAATTCTACCTCAAGCTTTTTGCCATGCATTAACTACTGTTTTTCCTAAGAAAAACAAGGACTTATTACAATGTGCATCATACAGACCAATCTAACTTCTGAATAATGATGTCAAGATACTCTCCAAAGTTCTAGCTAGATGGATTGAGAAAGTACTCCCTTTGGTAATATCACAAGACCAAACCGGATTTATTAAAGGTAGATACTTAGCTTCCAATCTTCTATGCCTATTTAATATATTCACCCATAAAGTCTAACACTCCAAATATCTTATTATCTTTGGATGCATAAAAAGTATTTGATATGGTTGAATGGGACTACCTATTCACCATACTGCATAAATTTGGGTTTGGCCCGAACATAAGTGCATGGATCAAACTACTATAAACCAGTCCAGAAGCTTCAATCTGTATTAACAACTTTTTTTCTGATTATTTCAAAGTAGAACGCTATACTAGACAAGGAATGCCCCTTGTCACTACTATTGCTATTAGCAATCGCCATTCATTGGCTGTTTACTTTTGAAATGCATCAGAGATAAAGGCGATTTTCAGAGAAGGACATGAACAGAAAATGTCACTATATAAATCACACCCACAAAATTCTGTGGCTGCAGCCCTAACTGCACTAGCAGAATTTCAAAAGATACCTGGACTCAAAATTAATTTGAACAAAAGTGTGTTTTTTTCAGTGAATTCTCTAGCAAACAACATTAGATTGGACACCTTTCCCTTTATCATTGCAGATTAGTTTAAATAACTAGGAGTAAATATCACAAGTAAATATAAAGCTCTTTTTCGAAAAAAATGTTGCTGTCTGCTTGGAAAAACTTAAGACTTGCATAGATGGTTACCTTTCTTCTTACTTTAGCAGGGAGAATTAATAGTATCAAGATGAATATCCTCCCTAAGCTTCTGTTTCTATTTCAAAAATCTCCATATACATTAACAAATATTTTTTTAAGAAATTAGATTGAATCATAACTTAATTTATTTGGAATTCAAAATATCCATGCATCTTAATGAACTAAATCCGAAAGTGGCATGGCTCTACCTAATTTTCAATTTTATTACAAGCTATAAAAACCTGGACATTGACACAAACAGATGAACACACACTAGCTTTGTCTGCAATAGAAATGAAATCCTGCAGTACTTCTTTATATTCCCTGCTTTGTACATCAGTAAATATAAGGTATTGACAATATAATAACAACCCAATTGTCCTTCATTCACTCGGAATATGGAAACAATGTAGGAAGCACTTCAAGCTAGAGAATATTTTATCTGTGGCATCTCTACATGACTAGGGGGCTCCGCCCCCTGCTCGCTTCGCTCACCAACCCCTGGTGTTGGGAATGAGAAAGAGCGTGATGTATGAATGAGATATAGAATAGTGTGAAGGTGTAGATGATGCAAATAGAAAGCAAACAATAAAGTGTGTGGCACAGTGTAAAGGTTTATTGGAAAATTTCTTTGTACACGCCGTTTAAGTGTAAAAGGTAATTCCAGGTCAGAACTTGTAAGGTCAATGAAGATGGTTATTGTCGTGATCAGAGTCAAGTTTGTCAGAGCTTAGAAAGAGTTGTGTCTCTCCAGGAAGTAATGCAATGACTTGGGTATTTATATTCTCCACATTAATATTTTTTGGACATAATATAGTGCGTTGTGTTAAAAGGGGCATTTGGTCTAATGAGATTGCTGTTCCAAATCTGTCTGTAACTAAGTCGGCGCAGATAAAGGCTTGAGGAGTTGTAATAATATCAGGGTGAAGTCTATCTGTATTGGTGAGTGTACCATCTCCCAGTTGTAATAACCAATTGTTATGATCTGGATGTGGACATCGCATGTTTTGTACTAACTGTATCATTTGAAAGCAATGCCAATTGTCTGCGTATTTTAAGGTGCACTGAACAATAGCTGAGCGCATGGAATGTGGAACAATAGCTAAGCACTGTCTAAAATCTCCTCGTAATAAAAGTACCTTTCCTCCAAAGGGAAGATTATTATTCATAAACGTTTGTAGAAGTTTATGAATGGTGTTGAGTAAGTGAGTGGATGCCATTGTACATTCATCAATAATTAACAGTTTTGCAAGACGGATGTCATTTGCAGTGCCACTGTTAATGTTCATAGTGGATATCGATTTGTAGGATCTAATGCAGTTCATAAAGATTTCACTTTCAGGTACATCGTTAGTTAGAAGCTTCTGTAGATATTCAAGATATGAATGTAAAGGAGGCAGTCTAATCTGACCCTTTTGACAACAACGTGTAAATTCATTACTTGTATTGCCAGTTGTTTCTTCAGGGAAGTTAAGTGAATGACAATGATTGCAAATGACATTCATTAATCCCAATGAATTTTCCTCAATAGTGGACTCATTATTGAACGCGTTGTCAGCTTACTGGCGCAATCGTTTAGCAGGTGTCTGCGGACGTTTCCTTTAGAAATGGGGCTTTGGGTGTCACTTCTTATTGATGTTAGTGTGTTTGTGGGTCTGAATCGTCGTTGTTGTGAACGTTTCGTGTGCCATGTCCATAGTCTGTCCCGTTTCGTCTCTAATGGGCTTGGTGTGGCGGACACAGTTTCTTTTTTTTGGTGTGGTAGGAGCTTGTTGAATCCTCCTCTTTGTGTGCGTCCCGTTTCGTGTGCAATGGGATTCGTGCGGCGCTGTGTGCTTTGCCGGCGTCTGGGGGAGGGGGATTGGTGGGGCGCGAGCGTCTTCTTTCTTTTTGTGTGCCAGGGGCTTGTTGAATCCTCCTCTTTGTGTGTGTCCCGTCCGTTGCTTGTGGGGGGTGGGGGGGGGGGGGGGTTGCAGGTTCTTTTTTTTTGTGTGCCAGGGGCTTGTTGAATCGTCCTCTTTGTGTGTGTCCAGTCCGTTGCTTGTGGGGGGGGGGGTGGTTCTTGGAGGTGGGTGTGGGATTTGTGGGGCGCGAGCGGCTTCTATTTTTTTGTGTGCTAGTTTCGTGTGCAATGGCTTTCGTGCGGCGCTGTGTGCGTCGCCTGCGTTTGACTCCTTTTTTCTGTGCTCACTCCTTTTTTCTGTGATCGCGGCTTTTCTGTGGTCGCGGCCGCCTCTCGCGGCGCCTCGTTTCTTCGGGCGCCTGCGCAGTACGTCTTTTTGCGGCTACGGCCCATGGCCGGATGTCCCTGCGTCCATCCGGTTTAGCATTCTCGGTTAGTAATGTGGAATACCACCTTTTTCTATCCTGTCAAACTTGCCATTTTTAATGTTAAATCATTTAGAAATTTCTATATAAATAATGTCTTTGCATCCTACAAACAATTACACTCCAAATTTATCAACACAATTTTTTCCATTATCTGCAAATTAGAAACTTTGCTAAATTAAATTTGCTCAATTTTCTTCACCTCCCACCTATTTCAATTCCAGAAGAAAATATTGATCAGTTTTGAAGAATCAGACAGCATTTCTATAATATATGAAACAATTTTAAAGTCCCTTCCTTTTAAAGATCCCAGTGGGAAAAGGATCTCTCAACACAACATTTCAGAAAAGGAGTGGAATTCAACATAAAATCTTTTAGCGAGCATATCTTTCTTGTTTAAAATTGTCTAAAATGTTTCCAGGGCAAGATCCAGCCTCACTAGGCCACATGTTTTGGGCATGTACCAAATTAACATCATTCTGGACAAAGTT